>NC_031770.1:79288417-79331925 GCF_001522545.3 Parus major | reverse complement strand
GAAAGAAAGAAAGAAAGAAAGAAAGAAAGAAAGAAAGAAAGAAAGAAAGAAAGAAAGAAAGAAAGAAAGAAAGAAAGAAAGAAAGAAAGAAATTCTGCCATTTCTGCTAAGTTAGCAAATATAACAGCTCAAAAGTCCATGTTCTTGCAACTAATTTGAATGGATGGTTTGATAATGAGCATAACAGTACAGAACACATCATCTCTTCTTTGTAACTGATATGGTGGAGAAAGGAAATTGTGTAAACAACCACCCCTCAAGTACTGGAATTTTTCTCCTCTTAATCTGTTTTTTCTTGAAGAGTAGAGTAAATCAGTGGCATGGGAAGCCAGAATGATAAAATTTTAAGTGTATTTATTGTGAGATACTTAGTTTCAAGACACAATCCCTGATACATATTTTGAAATGATAGAACAGTGTGGATCCAATCTTCCCATAAAAGACAAAACTCTGGAACCTTGGAGAGACAGATTCCACTTTAAAGGTCTGGGTTACCATTCCTATTTACAAAAATATTTTTTTATTAAAGAATCTTAAAAAATTACAAAGGAAGCATTACAACCACAGACCACAAGCTTTCAGACTTTATTCTAAAAATCTTTGGACTTTAAACCTTTAATTAATGATTCATAGTTATTTCCCACAAGAGCACAAATATTACTCAGAGGATATATAATCTAAAAAAATTGTTGTTACCTTGCTGTTTGTTTTTTTTTCTTTAAATTGATCAAAATAATTTATTCTTTAATGAATCTTCTATTTCTAAACTACAGATAGTTTTTTTAAGAAATTATATTTCAAAATTATCTTTAATTATATTACAAACCAAATCCAGAAAAATAAAATTTTATTCTTCTCTAATTTTCATTATAGAAGATGGTTGCAATAAAGCAGCTCATGATTAATTGCACCATAGTCAGAATGGGATTTACCTCATCTAAATTTAGCCACCTAAGAGTTTGGCAACTGTGAAGTATTCCAAAAAGGTAACTTTAGCCATTGAAGCTAATCTTTCTAGGCTCTCGCTATAGTTTTCAGCAGACTCAGAGCCAAAAATCCTAACTGCTCTACATTGAGCCTTGAAAGTCTAAGTAAATGCTCCTCCTTTGTCTGACATACATTACTAGCCTTCCTCATCTTCACTCTAGTCATAAAATTTCCTTTAGCTCCTATAAACAAAAAGCATCTCACCTTAAAACAGATGGAGTGGACAAAGCTACAGAATACTATGTGCTTGTAGATTGAGTTGCTTTTTTCCCTCCATTGCTAAATACAGTTTCTGGAAAAAAAATAGAGAAGAACAATTAACTTAGTGAAAGATTCAGACATTTTGAGTCACAGGTAGTGACAGCTTTGAAGTAACTTAATCTAAGTGTCTCAGAAAGAAATCCAAATTGGACACCTGGAACATACAGAGGAAAATAACTTACAATTACTTTTACACTGGTCCTGTATTAGCTAAAATCAACAAACAAATGGACACATATCAGGTTTAAGGTTGGTCTGAAGATTTAGTTTAAATTAAATAGTTGACTTAGAACAATGACCAGAATGTCAATAACAACAGTGAGGCATTTCATTCTTAACACTTAATCTATTACACTGATATTGATACACAGAATGCATTAAAGTGCTATGAAAACAGTCAACAAAATGAGGCAAGACAGGTCAGTAATTTTAAAATTAATTATTCTTCACACAATTATTTTATTATATTCTTCTTTAAGAAACTCATGATTGGTTCAGTTATTTTAATATTTTTATGCAAACTGTAATTTATGACTTACTAGCTATATAAATTCTGTGGGCCCGTACACTGTGTTGCTAATACTACCATGATGTCAATCTGTCTGCAATTTAATTTTCAAAGAATGTACTGGGAAAAAAATGAAAGCTATGATAACAATGGGCTGTCAAATAAATAGGTCAAATGGCTATTTTTTTTTTGGCATAGGCTTTAATGGTTTTTTATTATATCTTATTATATTTAATGGGTTTATGTGAAGCTTTGGTCAATTAAACGTAAAAGCAGGTCTTTGCTATTAGTTCTTTCTTATTGAATATGAGTTGAATAAATTACATACAGTGTAAATATTAACAAAACTTCATATATTCTCCCTTAGCAACTATGCCTGGTCCTATGATAGGTCAACTGATTGTTCAGCTGATTTCCAACATGTTCAGGTAAAACAAGATGCTTTGGGGTGAAAGAAAGTTTTAACAATGAGGCTTGCAGCTATTTCTGTGAGCTTGTGAATGCCCAAAGTGGGAAACACCCAGAGTAGATCATACAGTATCACCTATTTATTTAAAATAAGGTTTTTCCTTTTTTTTTGTAAAGGAGAAAGGCTCTGTTCTTCATCTTTTCTACTGTATGACTGCAGTTGTGACTGCCCCAGAAAAGCCATCCTCTACAGGATTTTAATTATTTTCCTACCTTCAGGGGAAATGGCAATCTCTGTCTGAACTTTATGAAATCATTCTGCCCATAGATAAGGACCTGATCACTCTCTTTATCAGTCAGCAATGCCCAAAACCTGCTGAAATCAAACTGCTTTCATCAAACACAGTAAGAGATTCATCAAGTAACATACCTGAGAAACATAAAGAGGGGCCAGTGGTGAGACAGGTTGAAAGCCCAGTGGGCACCACTGTGGGATCTCCATCCTGTGAGATGTATTGGATTGACTGCACAAATACAGCACATAAAGCTTAATTTTGCAATTGTGTAATAGCACTGCATATCAAATCTAGGAAGCTATTTCAGACTAGCTAAATTGATTTTAGGGCTTTAGGTAATAACTGTAACTAGGGACTAGAATCAACGTGGGTAGAAAGATCTCTGCCAACTGTTTCAATCTCACTGTTGTGTGCTGGGAATGAAAGAAGAATAAGAAGGTTTTGACTAAACCAATTTAGTTTTCTATTAACAGGGTTAATAAATAAATATTTGATCTTTTAACTGCTGTGATTTGATTACCACTTTTTCAAATTGGGTGATCTGGACAAATGATGACTTAACCATGTAGTATTTTTAGCCCACTGATGTTTTGAGTCAATATTAGTTAAAACCTTGGTTTTAAAATTATCCTAATTTCTACATACACAGCTGACATTTTTATAACTTCAAGTCTAAGCAATAATTTCAGTTTTGTAATGTTTGTTTGTTGCAAAACAATGAAATTTGACTCGTGCAAATATTAGCAGAACTGATTTGTTCTTTGGCTAGAGAATTGAAAAATAAAAACTACATAAATTAACTGAGGTACGTAAGCTTGGTTCATTCTATATATTAAAACCTTTATCCAGTAGTATTTCACACTTTAAGTAATTCACAATGCTAATTAATAATCATCTCTTTTTAGAATTATGTCTTAGAAGTAAAATCTTCTTTTGTTGAGGGAAAATATGAATATTTCATATAAAGAGAAATTTTCCTGTAGTCAACTCAGAAAAGACTCATTCTAGAATTATTAAATGAAACTAACCAGTCGTGATTCTGTATGTTTTACAAGAAAGCTGATTCAGTGGAACTGAGTGCAGTGTTTCCAATTCTTTCTGGCAAGTGGAAGAATAAAGAAGTAAAGAATGAAGTCAGGATCACATTATGGGAATACCATCATATTTTTCTAATTAATTCCACTCAAGAAAACCTTAATTGAATATTTTAAAGTTAAGATAATAATGCTGCTAAGCAGCAATGCAATTTGCTGAAGTCAACAAAGCATGACTGTGATAATGTAAAGAAAAATTCAAAGACAGTGAATTTTTCCTTAGTCATATCTTGCTCCCTTAGGATTTTATTTTCTGTGCTTTAGTTTCTAACCTCAGAGACATATTCATGTATTATTAAATCACTAACAACTGTTGTTTAAAAATCTTGGCTTCCTGAGCCCAGTTAATAATCCAGATGAGCAGTCTGTCTCCCTAGAGGAATTTTCCTATGTGCAAGCTGGTATGACCTCCACTCAAGCAGTTAGCACACATAATCGTATTTTTGATAGGCTCTACTTGTCCACATAATTTGAAAATAATTTGTAGTGAGTTTTGTCTGGAAATTTGACCCATTACTTTTGCTTCTTTACTTTTACATCACCCATTTAGTAAGTAAATAATACATTTTTTTTGTCATGGGATACTCAAATTAATCAAACAACTATTAAGTTATGCCCTTGACATCCTTACAGATAGTATATGACTGCATTATTTGGCAGGAGGCAAAAGCACATGCATGTATTGTGAGCAACGCTTCATATCTATGACCAGTTAAGCTAGGGAACAGTGGTTCTGCAGTTCTAGGCCTGTGTAACCACACATTTTGGAATGTTTGAATAAATTTCTGAGCGAACTTCAGTGGCAATTAAATTTATGAGGTTTACAGAGGGCAGATGCTCCCTTTCTGAATATTGATAGCTGCTACATCCCAATCAGACCTTTAGCAGATTCCAGGAAGAAATGCAAACTAGTCCTTGAGTAAACAGTACTGACTGGTTGAAAATTTTGGCATCGAGAAATCTCTGGTCATGTGCAAAATCCCAAGCCAGCCCAACTGGGTCTTTCCTTTTTAATTCCTCCCCTGTGGTTTGACAGATCTTGTAGGAAAAGTGCAGAAGAGTGATGGAGTCACTGACAACTCTATAACTTTTCTCAGCCATTCTGAGGTTCAAACAGTCCACCTCAGGCTGGAGTAAATGTCTACATATTGTAAAATCTTCCTGGCTTTGAGAAAAAGGGGTAAATAACTAGACCAAGGAATTACAAATGAGCTTCAAGAGGTTCTAGGCAACTTGGGACCTTCATTCTATGGAAGAATTTTACATTATCTTAGAGAACTCCCTTTTATTGCTGTTAGCAGCTGGGAAGCCTTTCTGCTGGCTTGATGCTTATTTAACTTGGAAGGCCAAAGCCATTTTGTCCTGTAGTAAGTGTTTAAATTAGGCATATAGTCTTCGGCATCTATTTCCAAAGGAAATCAAGGGAACAGCTATTTCCATATATTTCTGGCATGCTACAGTTATTTTTCTAATCCATGTGACTACAAATGGTGGCTTCCTACTTTTACTCAGCACTGACTGTCAAAGCATAAGGAAATACAAAGCTGATGCCCAGTAAATGAACTATCTTTTTTTTAATGCTCAGAGATAATTGAAATACAGAACAATATAATCACAATCACTTCTGAACATGGAAAAACATGATGCTTTCTGGAACAAAGGTATCTTTTGTGCTCTGAGATAAAGCTGCTGAACTAACTAAATGTGCTTAAACAGGAACTGCTTGAAGACTGTAGCTTGAATGCCAGTTTTCAAATGAGGATATATTTTTAGATGCAGTTCATGAATTGCTAAACACAGGATTTTCAAGTGGAAGTGCAGAGCTGTTGCTGCAACCGTATGCTAACAGTAATTGTGATTAAAACAGAACAGGTTGCACAAACAGAGCAACTACATATATTTATATTTCTTCCAAAATCTGTGTTGTGACAACATGTGCACATGTATTTCATCCCATGATGCAAAAATTAATTTATTATTTGTGTTACAATTGCTTATATAACCTCCATCTCAAACCAGAACTCTACAGTCATCTGCTGATATATATTGTAAATGGCATACAGACAGAAAGGAGAGCACAAAGAGATAACAAAGTAATAATAGTCTGCATGCTTGATTTCTGCTCATCAATAACCTAAGTGTGATAAGTATTCTTTGTGTGTCACAGAAAGGGAGAGCTTTAAGGAAGCGTTTGAAGGGGCCTAAGGAAGTAAAAGAGAAGGTCCTTTTGAAGTGGAGAGAGCCAACAGCAGAAGCAGGTGAACAGTGATGGTGTTTGCTCCAACACAGTGTGTGGAAAGTACTGGATAATGTTACAGGCAGTGAGAGGAGTTGGTATCATAATAACAAGAAGGAACTTAATGAATATAAAATGGGGAACCATAAGCCACAGGTGAAGACACTTAGCTTATGCTAGCTGTCATGGGGAAGGATTACACACTGAGCAGTCCCATGATTTCTGGTAATAATCTGAATGTGTATAAATGTTTGCCTCTGCTGCAAGCAAGGTGAGGTTTGTAGAAGTACAAGAAGCAGGCAAACCCCTTCTTAGGGAGTTTTGACAAAATCCTCAGGAGGATTTGGTAACTGAGTCACATGTACTACGTAGCTTAAAAATCTTGGCTGAGCAGAAGTATGTGGATGGGTGATAATTCTGATGAGTATCAGTCTTCCATTACAAGTTGGGGATATAACTTTCCATTTATTTTAACTTGCATGAAATTCATTCTAAAGTAAATCTTCTCACATCTGTTTTGTTTTAATGTTGTTACACTCTGCAAGGAGACTGTGGTTTAGGGAGTTAATCAGAAGCAAAAATTGTAATGGGTAGAGGAGAAGAATCTATGTGGTTATTGAATCTCCACCATTGTTCTTCTCTCTGGAGACTTGCTACAAAGTGAAGTGAAAAAGAACCCCTTTCACTATCTTACTTCGAGCTTTGGGTTTGTCTCCCTTACCTTATTGGTTGTACCAGCAAGCAGACCAAATAAATCAATAGGGATAAATATGATATTGGTATCAAATAATCCATAGAATTGTTGAAGATGCCACCGAAGATACACTCTCTAGTACATTTAATGTAAAAAAACATTCAAAATAAGAAATGCAGGTTTTCTGGGATAATAAATAAACTAATATGCTACTTTTGATTTGTTGATACCTGTGAAAGTATTGGTCTGATTTAAACTACTTCCAGGTGCTAGTGGTGTCCTGCTTTGCACTGCTTGCATTGTGTGTTCTATTGTGTTATAGCAGAGACAATCTGCTAGAGAATTGTGAGGAGGGAATGAGCAGAAGCAGAACTTTTCCCAAAAAACTTCAGCTTATATCATGGTTAGTTCAGGTACTGTTTTTATTACTCTCCAGACTTATGCCCAAATTTATAGTTTTCCCAAGCAACATCAGAAAAAGAAAATGATAACATGTTATCTAATTTTTGTCTTTTTTTTTTTAAATTGTCAGAGAAGGTAACATTAATTTTTTTTTTTAATTTGCCTGCCACAAGGGAAAAAATTTCATGCTGTATCTTCCTTCTTCTGTCTTTCCTTTGTTAAAGTACTGCTCCTCTGAGAGAGACCTCAGTGAGGTTTTCGGTAACTGAATGAGGATGCACTTTTCCTGAGCCTGGGTTTGTCAAGAATGACAGTGAAAGGTTGCTAGACAGTCTTAGGACATGTCTTCACTAAGATAAAATTCAAATTTAGGTCAGATTTTATCAGAAAAAAAAAAGGCAAAATCATCCCTCAATATTCCTGTTTATCTATAGGTTGCTTTTGAGGGTGCTTCTGCCTGTAACCTCTTGAGAATGATGCTAGATCTACAGAAATCCTTAGGGCACTAGCACAGTTGGAATAACAGTCAGGAAGTGTGAGTCTCTTATAATGCTACTGCAGAAATCCATACTGAGAAAGTGCAGAGGGGTTTCTGATCAGGGTGAGGCATTTCTGCTTTCCCCCTCCTTGTTGAACTATTTACTGGGTTGTTAGCATGTGGAAATGATTCCAGCAGCAAACTGAAAACCTACAGATAGCTCTAAAACTATCTGAAATATGCAGAGGCTTTGTGATCCAAGAGGGATGGTTATGAGTCATGACTTCCATCTCCTGTATCACCCACGAGAAAGATCTCCCTTTTCTTTAGCTGCAGCTGTATTTTCCCCGCAGTTACCAACGTGACCCAGTCTTGCCTAGCACAGGGGTGATCACAGGTGAGAATGCCTGAACAGGAGAACACAGGAGACAACTACATGAGGTGCAAAACAGAAGATGGAAGGCTACATTAAAAACATGTCCTGGGTGTTGCTTGGTCTTAGTTTTCTGTGCCAGCTTCAGAGGCACAAAGGTAATGTGTGCTTGTCTGGGTGGCAACAAGGCACACGTAGCAACCCTGATGCCATATTCACCACGGGTTTTGGCAATCAACATAATGTTGTTTTCCTAATAGTAATTATGGCTCTGAGAGGTATAAAATGCCTGTATTCATTCCAGTGGAATATTAAGTTTGAAGTCTAAAATGAAACCTTGAAATTTCCACCATTATTAGTTATTACACTGTTAATAATTTTAGCAGAAACATCCAGCTATTTCAAGCTTGTTAGTGGAATCCTTTAAACAGGTTTTCTTCTGATCTGACTTGATATCTACAGTTTACTAAGAATTAAAAAAAACAACAACTTGCATTGTGATGGAATAACATTCTGGAATCTTGTTTAGTAAATGGTCATTTCAAAGCGGTTTTTTCCCCTCTCATGTTTCTATTGATTTTAAAATAATGCAGCTGTAGTTGAAAAATGAGTCTGGTACTCTCCTGGGCATGTTTACAATGGCAGTAAATGCTTTATGGTCACCTTCAGTTAACTCTGACAATAAAGACTATGTTCCATAATACCCATATATTAAGGCAAACATCCCCTTTTTTAATTTATTTTTTTTTTAAATGCCATTTCTATTACTCCACGTTTCCCTACTTTGTCCATACTTCTAGAGGATTACTGCTTCAATACTCTGTTTGGAAGTTCCACAGGAACACAGTTTTATGCAGAATGTCACGTTTTTTCCAGTAACATATTGCTGTTAATTCCTCTGATTTCTCAGACTTTTTAAGATGTGCATTTCACTGCCACTCACCTTCTGATGGTTTGGATGGTGAGATTAGGTGCCATGTTCCTTGTCAGTTCATCTTTCCCTGGATTCTCTTTCCCCTCTCTTGGGTCAATCATGCTGAAGGTAGCTAAAATCTAGTTTTATCTAACATGTCAATGTCACTCTATTAACTTTCCTCTGTGGTATGCTGTTTCCATTACAGGAATTTAGGGACTTGGGGAGGGGATGAATATCCAGTTTTAGCCAGGCAAATTTGGGGTTTCTTCCAAAGCTTCTCAGAGTCTTTGTTCATGCACTTCTTTTCTCCTCACATCAATACATCATTTATCCATATCATGGTATGCTACATTAGCATCTGTAATTCACTGATTTTCCAGCAAAGCTGCTGAGGGGCTGTGCAATCGGAATGCCAGTCAGAGGAAACTATTTCCTTCGAAGCAATATACATACAAAAGTGGTGTGGATTGGAATTTTTTTTTCCTTAACAGTACCTGCTTGGAACCTGCCAACACATTGCATGCATAAAAATATTTGCCATCTGACACATCTCCTACAAGAAGTACCATTTCTTGTGGAAATTTTCCTTGAGGAAAAAGTTCACTTTACATACATATATGTATATAAAATTTCCAGAATGATCCACATCAGGTAAGAAGTGTAGGTTTTGTTTGTTTAGCGATGATGAGTGGGAAAATCTGTTTTTCTACTAAGTGCACAAATGTTAGAAAAGTGGGCCTGTCCAGCTTCATTTTCAGCTGCTGCTCTAGAGGGAAATAAAAATGTGCTAAAAGGCAAGGGCTGGGTGGTGACTGGGCTATTAACTAACTTATTCTCTGTACAGTTAGAAGAGCTTCTTTCCTGTAGGTCATACATTGAGGCAGAAGCACATTTATTTCTGCTTACTGCCTCACTGAAAAAAAATTAAAAAAATCATAGAACAGCCTGGGTTAGAAGGAACCTTAAAAATGATTTTGTTCCAACCACACTGCTGTGAGCAGGGACACCTTTCACTCGACCAGGTTGCTTAGAGCTTGATTTGATCACAAACTTGCCAGAGTTTTAACTCAGAAATGGCACTTCATCTGTTTGTGCCACTACAAAGTGAGACTTTTTTCATGTCTATTATTTACCCATATATGTAGCTCCTAAACCCATATTGTGAAAATCAGGTCAGTTAGACATCTCAACCTTCACCTCCCTCCTTTTTGCCATCTCTAAGTTCCTGTGTTGATGACAATGCACTTGTTGCTAACATCCATGTGTCTGGCACCACAGAACTTTGTACACCCAGTCCTAAGGGGACACCTCACCAGCCTGTACTGCGACAGTCCATTGGTCTGTGCAGAATTCTCCTGAATTCTAGCATTTCAGGAGAGCTAGCAATGCTGTTTGTCATCCTCTCTGTCCCCATTGTGTGCACTGTTAAACAATTACGCCATGTATTGCAGTTTTTGCGTCTTTTTCAAGTTCTCAAAGGCAGGGTCTCTAACAGAGGCCTGTTTCATTCAGGGTTTTAGTCTAACCGGTCAGCACTGTGTCACAGGCACCTCTGAACAGCACAATAACCAACCCCACTGGTCCACAAAACAAAAGGGCCTCTGTGGCAACAAGCTGCCACAGAAGAGACACTACCATGGAGACTATTTGTGATCCTGTAAGAAATATCCATTGTATTTCACATCCCTTTGTTCTGAAAGCAGTAGGAAATATCTCACGTCCATTCATCACGAGCCAATGAGTTATCCCAAGTTTAGAGTTTGGGAACTGGAAAAGTGTTAAAACTCAACAAAAATAGTCTGCCTGGGATAAGGAAAGTAGAAAGGAAGTGAAACATATATCAGCTGAGCTGGAAGAGTACCCACAAGTACTTAAGCTTCAACTTGAGAATTAAGTATGAAGAGGATGGAGTTACCTGTACTATCCAAATAATCATTAGTTTTGGAAAAAAACACGTGGGTGCATATATATATAAGTAGAAGAAGAATTGAAGAGAAAAAAGGGAGAGATTAAAGCTGACTTCTTGTGGGTAATACAATAACTTTTAATTTGATTATAGGTATTTGCATTTTTTTTTATACATCCATGAACCCTGTTTCACTTTTCCTGAGTTGCACTGCCTGACTTCTATTCTTTCACATGTGAAAGAATATTTTGTGGGTAGGTGCACTACAGGGGATACAATTTGGAGGTTGCAGACCAGGCATGTTTTTGCCGTGATCAAACATTTTTTGCATGTGTGCAAGACCCACGTGTTCATCCAGCACCGTAGGGCCAAATGACATTCCAGGAGCAGCTGCCCAGCCAGTACATCCATGCTCAGTGTATGTTCCCCACAGGGAAAGTTGAAGCTCCTATCTCAAATTTCTACCTGAAAAAAAAATCCGGGGGAATCTTACTTGGAAACATTTTGTAACCCATTTTGTGCGTTATTTACCCCAAGATAAGAATACAAAAGTTCTGTGAATTCACTCAAACCCAGGCTAGAAATCTGATGGTAAAAACTTGGGTTTTTTACTTTATATTCTTTGTGGATATGCAGGAAGAATTTTGGTAGAAGTTAGTGCATTCCTGATGTTAATCAGATTTAGTTTTATTTTTTTCTCTGACTTTTGGGTTTTTATAATTTTAGCTATCAGTCTTTGAAAGTTCCAAGTGAACACCTCTCAGTTAGTAAATGATCTTAAAGTTATTTTTGGAACATGTAAAAATGCCAGACTGGTTCACTAATCTTTTGATGAGATAAAATTACTTCTGAAGGATAAAATTAGCATTCTGGAAATTTTCCAACAATTATATTTTTTCAGCCCTACAATATATATTATACAGTGTATTTTAAAAAAATCAGTACTCTGAAATATACATTACTTAGTATCTTCTGAAAACTATATTTTGATTAAAATTTTATTGTGATAATTTTTTTTAAATCTCTCATTATTTATGAAGAATGATCCATATCGAATAATCTTGTTATTACAAGAAATAAAATATTCATGCAACAGGCATCCTGGTTTTGCCTAGGATATAGATAATTTTCTTCCTGGAAGCTGGTTCAGTGCTGTATTTTGGATTTAATATGAGAATAGTGTTGGTAATACACTGATGTTTTAGTTGTGGCTCAGCAGTGCTTACCCTGATCAAGGACTTTCAGTATCTCGTGCTCTGCCAGTGAGGAGGGACACAAGAAGCCAGGAGGGAGCATGGCCAGGATAGCTGACCTGAACTGGCCAAAGGGATGTTCCACATTACAGAACATCATGCTCAGTGTATGAACTGGGGGGAGTTGGCCTGGAGGCACAGATCACTGCTCAGGGCTGGGCTGGGCTTCAGTCAGTGGGTGGTGAACAACTGTGTTGTGCATCACTTGTCTTTCTGGAGGTTTATTCCCCTCTCTCTCTCTCTCTTTTTTTTTTTTTTTTTTGTTACTCCCGTTTTTCTTACTATGAATATTATTATGGTTATTATTCCTATAGTGTCCTACTTTATTTCAATTATTAAACTATTCTTTTTTCAACCTATGGGTTTTAACTTTTTCTGATTTTCTTCCCTATCCCACTGTGGTAGGGAAAGTGAATGAGAACCTGTGAGGGGGTTAGTTGTTGGCTGGGGTTAAACTATGACACAGAATTAAAGAAAAAATTGTTTAAAATAATTCAAATTTGAAATTTAGATTTCAAAATTAGGAGGGAGGGGACTAATGGGTCGAAAGCACACTGATCCCATCACCTAGAGTTCAATAAACAGAAATGAACCTGAGCCATCTGTATTTTATGAAAAACTGGAAATAAAGTACAGGAGAAGGGGATCAGTTTTTCTGGGATGACAGGTTACCAATAAAAACCTGCTTTGTGCTGTACTATTTGGCATATTCATAAATGATCTGGAAAAGAGATGAGTAGTCAGGTGGCAAAGCCTGATGAGACTGTCAAATTATTTAGTTTAATAAAATGAGATGACCTTGATTATCTGCAGGAAAGTTTATGGGAGTGACCAAGCAATAAAATGGCAGTGGAGTTCAGTGTAGATAAATGCAAAGTGCTGCACAAGAGGAAAAGGGCCCTTTGGGTATGAAATGGCAGGATCTGATCTGGCCATTACTTCTCAGGGAAGAGAATCCTAGAGTTAAGAAAATGGTCCTATAGGAACATCAGCCTGATATCACCAGATGAAAAAAATAAAAAAAAAATACTAGTAAGTGATAAGAAATCAGCTGAGAACAAAACAAATAATATATTTTTGCTGCTACAAAAAAAATCCATATTTTGCTTGCGTGTTCTGTATAGGTAAAGAATCATAGAAATATTGGTTGAGAGGGACCTCTGCAGGTCACCTGGCCCAAACTTTCCCTTGAAGCAGGACTACTGCCAACACTAGATCAGATCAGCTGTGGCTTTGTTTATCTGAGTGTTGGAAACCACCAAGCATGGCGATTCCACAACCTGCCTGGGTAATTTGTTCCAGTGTTGCATGTTCCTTTTGGTGAAGAAATTTTTCCCCATGACCAGTTTGAACCTCCCTAGCTGCAGTTGTAGCTCAACACAGCTGCCCAATGCAAGTAGCTGTTGCTCCTTGTTTTCTACTTGCCACTGGCTGCATCTTCCTTCAGATGCTTTTCTGGTCCCTGAAGTTCAGCAATAGAATGGAAAACAGGAACGTTTTTGAGCACAGCTAAATTAAATAGAATTCTTCAGTGTGGGAGGAGTTACAGAGTATATGATAGAGAACTAGTGAACACCAAATGAAGATGACAGTAGCCAGGTTGAAAAGACACTAAAAGAGGCAAGATTTTGCACAATATATGTTTGACCTGGAGAACTTGTTGAGAGCAAGTTGTAGATGCTACGGATCCGTAGAGGTTAAAGGGAAGATGGGAAAGTACCTGGCAGAGAAATCCAGTGAAAGTTACTGAGGTTATAGAAATTTCACCTGCCTCATAAAATCTCTGAGTCTGAAATATTGGTGGCAGTGAAAGTGCTGGAGGGAACTACTGCCTTCAGCAATGCATGTTGGTCTCAATAGCCCTTGGGCTCACCCAGTGTGGAAGCTCTTGTGTTCAATAAATGGTAAAACTTAACTACTTTACTTACATTTCTGCCTTAGCTTGTTAATTACATTGGTAATTCCTCAGCTCATTTTCTTCACCACATGAATTATTATTATATTATTACTATTTTGCTTTGTTTTTGAGTGCACAAACAACGACAAAACCAGGACTGTAAATGAAATCTACATTTTTAAGAAATAAGCCTCAGTCTTCAAAATGAAACTGCAGTTTGCCGGACAAAGCCTTACTTCCAACCTGTTTACAAATTTGGTTCCACTAAGTTTTTGAAGTTCAAACTTTTAAAGGAAGAATATGGCTATAATTAAAACAACAAAGCAGCACTCTGGAGATCTCACTCTGATCTCCAGCAATGCCACAAATTTCCTGCTCGTTTTGGCAAATCAGTGAGCCTTCATTTAGTATGAAGTGAGTTTACATCAGATGAGCTCAATGGAAGCGCTCGGGTTAAGCACTTGCAGAACTGCTTAGTTTAGAAAGAGGGTAGTTTTCACCTTGCGCATCTGCCTGGCAGTAGAAAGCCTCTTGTAGTGCCTAGAGGTGATCCAAGGGGGCAAGACCACTACACAAAGCGTTCTGCCTTGGGAGGGGAGACCACAGGGACACCGAGGGAAAGAAGGAAGGCAAAGAGGAGCAGAGTGATGAGGAAAGGAGGAAGGTGCTTCTCACCTGGCCTCTGAGGTCAGAAGAGCGGGGATGGTGCAGAGGAGGGGGGCAGGGAGGGTCCCTGAGGAGCGAGGCACTCCAGAGGAGCGGGGCTGGGAGACAGGGGTGAGGGCAGTGGGGGGCGGGCAGGCCACGGGCCGTGGGAACGCCGTTCCCCGCTCCTCGCCTTCCCCAGGAGCGCTCCGGCGGGGCAGGGGGAGCGGCCTCCCCGCCGCCGCCACCCGCACAGGTGGAGCGGTGCGAACGGGGAACCCTCCCGTCCCTCGGGACCGGGTCCCGCCACCTCCCCGCTCGTCCCCGCCTCGCCACCCCGGCCCGGCAGCCTCTCTCGGCCCCGTGCACAGAGGAAGCCGCAGCCGGGGCGATGCGCCTCCCCGCCCCGCAGCAGAGCCCCTTCTTCCCTTCCCACCCGAGGAGACACCGAGATCTGCCTCCGCTCCCCTCGGCCCTCCCCCTCGGCTTCCTCCCTCTCGTCTTCTTTTTATTTTTTTTAAATTTTTTTTTTTTTTCCTTTTTCCATCCCCTCCCCCGCCTGGGAAGACCTGGCCGCTCCCCCCGCCCCGTCCTCAGTAGCCGCGGGCGCTGGGCGGCGGACGAGCGGCGCGGAGCGGGGAGCCGGGAGCCCGAGCCCCGGGGCTGCGGCCGCCCTCCCCTGCGTCCCTCCTGCGGGCTGCCAGGTATGACCAAGACCCTTCCCAGCGGCGGCCTCTGGGGAAGAGGCAGCCCCCAGAGACCTGGGTGGGCAGGAGCGGAGCTGGGGATGGGGGCTGAGGGGGGCTGCCCGGTGCCGGGACCGGGCAGTGCGAGGTAACCAGCGTCTCTAAGGTGATCGATTTTTAGCGATGTCATTCTTCCTACGCGGGTCGTTTTTAAAAAGTGATGGGGCTGAGCGATGTCAGTACCTTGAGCTTGGCAGCTGAGATGTTTTGTATAAAGTTCCTGCCTCTTTAGCCTAATGGATATATTTTTGAAAGGACTAAAAGGCCACGCGTTTATCTGTTTCTTGTTTTTCGTATTTAAAGCCGGTTTCACAAAACGGCTTAACGGGACTGAGGCAAGGGGCATATTTACTGGGTTTTCGGGGGTTTGTCTCTGTGCTGTGCCTTCTGCGGGGAGCGGGCAAAGAGCCTCTTCACACTTCAAAACAAACTCCTTTAATTCTGATTCATCCCCTCAATATTAGCGCTACCATCTCCGCGCTCCTCTGGAATTGACACTAATTTCATCCAGATTCGTCGCTGCTGGAAGCAGATTTATCTTGGAATAGCAAAAATAAAAGAGCCGTGCCAAGGTATTTAACTTGCAGGCTTTGTAGAGGGGGGAAACTCCTTTGGATCAGGCGCGGAAAAGCAGAGCCTCCTGCGGAAAGCAGGACCAGGGGATGCCCAAGGAGAGATCAGGGCTTGCTCCCCAAATCCTCCTCTTCTTCCAGGATAGCCCTGGGCTTTAACACGCGAGCACGCAGGAGCGGCCGGCAGCAGCGGAGAGGGCAGAGGCAAGGCGGCCATCCCGGCAAAGCCCTCCCGTCCCCGCCCTTCCTCCGGCCGGTTCCCGGTCTGTGCCCACCCGCAGCCGTGCGGGGGCCGCCTCCCGGCTGGCAGGGCTGGAGCCCCGGAGCCGCTCAGCAGCAGAGCAGCGGCCTGGGCGCGACCTCCTTCCCCTCCGGCTCCGGGAGAGGGTCCCGGGCGGGGAGGGGCGGGCGCGGGGCCGGAGCGGGCACGGAGCGGCCGCCGGCGCTGCGGGAGCGCCGCCCCGCGGCAGCGCCGGGCATCGCACCGCACGGGGACACAGCGCCGCCGGCTCGCCGTCCTGGGCTCTCCCCGAGTGCGGGAGTTCCCAAATGAGCTGTCACCCCTGCCGTGCAAAATCAGTTCTTCCTACGAGTGCTGGAGCTGCCTACATTTTTGTAAGAGCCAGGAGCCGCAGTGGGTTTTCCCCGCAAGTCAGGGAGGAGGACAGCATCCGTACACCGCTGTACAAAGTGAGCGCACCTGGAGGAGGGAAGGGGGAGCAGTGGCGGATAAGATTGGGGCAATGGTTTCTTCCAGGGGATGTGAGATATCAAAAATTTGTTCTCTATTTTTCTCTGTGAATTTTAACTTCCAGGTTTTTTCAAGAACAAGGCCAAAAGCAGTTAAAGGATTTGGTTACTATAGCAGCCTCTGTTACTTCATGGCCTGGAAATTGTATTTAAAATTGTGTAAGCTTAGTTTGAAATGTGTTGACTTTCCTACAAGAAGAAGGAAATCCCATGGTAGAGGCTGCACTGAACAGACCAAGATAAAACACTGGAAGTGTCCAGGAAGCTGGTCTGAATTTTTCTTCTGTCTGAGCTACACTGATGTGTAAATTTCTTCCATGATAGCCTGAAGAGAAACCTATTCTAGTTCTGCTTGACTATAAACCTTTTCCTGAGCATCTGACATGCACTCGGCTCAAGTAAGGTAGATTATAATGACAAAATATTCGAAGGATATCCTAAAAATTAGGTATTTTTTGTCCTGTGGATGTAGAAAGGTTTAATGTTGGAAGCAAGAAATGAGAAGAACTAAAAATAGTTTTACTTGTATGGATATGCCTGGTAGCTGGAATGATACCAAAGTTATCAGCCGAGTTTGGAAACTGGAGGAAGAATTTCAACGTTTTCATATAGCTGGGGATCTCTCTTTCTGGTTTCCATCTTGTCATCTCTCAAGCAATTTGTCATACTTTAAAGAGCTGACTCAAGAATTCCGATTACTGTAAGCCAGCCTGAAATCTGTATGGGAAAGGAGCAAAGGAAAGGAGAGGACAGAGCATCTTTGGGGTGTGGCAGAAGAGTGGAGAATGAGGTTTTTTATTGAGGTTTTTTTTTCTTGCAATCAGCTTGAAGCCTTTTCAGGACCTTTCCTCCTTCCCCTGGAAGCTGTATTCTCTCTCCCTTTCTCCCACTCGGCAGTTATTTTTGCACCCACATACACATTTATTTCCTCATCATCTGGTGAGAGGAGCCCTGAGTTTCCCTTTTACCAGCAGCTTGCACTGGGCTATGGCAACTGCTGACATTGCCTGTGCTTGGAGCTGGCCTCCTCTAAACAGTAGAGATGGGGTTAGTAAACAGATTTTAAATGCATGGCTGGAAATGACAAAGCTGCCTAGCAGGACCACTGCTCTGGTCTGTAATGAGAATTACCATGTTTATCAAGTTCCTTGATTTTCTTCCAGTTATCCTGAAGTGTAGTTAGTTCATTCCCAGTGACAAGTGGTTCATTATAAATGAAGAAAATCTTGGCTTCCAAGACTGCCTTTGTAAGTAGTGAGCACTTGAGTATCGTGTTTCAAATGGAAGGCTCCAAGGCATCTAATGAAAGTTCTGTGCTTTGACTGTTTTGTTGGTTTTTTTTTCTTTCTGAAGAGTGGCAGAAGGGAGCCATAGTACTCCACCCATTTGCTTGCAGATAGTCTCTCTATAAAGCAGAGAGAAAAAAATGGGCTTCTTTTTTAACCTAGTTATGAGATCATCTGGGAAGACAACAGCCATCACAGTGGAATGATATCAACCTAGACTTTCTGTGTGAACAAACAGTTAATAGCTGAACTTTCCTTAGGGCTCGCAAAGTTCAGCTACAGAGGAATATCAAATATCCAGACCCTGAGGAAAAGCTGAGAAAGGGAGGAGTATTCAAGGGAAAAATAGAAAAATCATTCTCAAGCCTGACATTAGAACTGTCTTGTTCAGCAGCTGTATTAGGGCAAAGCAAATTTAAACCAGCTTTTCTACGTTATTAGCACATTATTTATCCTCAAACCATGCTAGTTTGTGACAGGTTGGAAATACAGACAAGGAGATACTTCCTCATACAACATGCAGTTAAGCTGTGGAACTCCTGGATGCAGAACATCATGGCTACAAAATTCTATATGTATTCAAGGGAAGACTGTCAAACTGTGGAAGAGAAATTAACTAAAGTTTCCTTAAACTACAGAAATTTCTTCTGCTCTAAAGTTCACTAGGTACAACTGGTTGTAAGTTAAGAAACTGTGAGGGAGCAGGGGTATACATGGTTGCCCTGTTCCTATCCCTATCCTCTACCCTAGGCAACCACATTTAGTCAGTGTCAGAATCAGGATTTTAGGACAAGCAGGCCTTTGGTCAGGTCAGGAATGTATTTTTATATTCTCACTATAGTATTTTTTTTTTATTTTGGCACCTTCTAACTTACCCACAGATATGTAAAATAGTAATTCCTCCCCAGATTTAGTGCTAATTGAGCAAAAATGAAACCAATACTTTGAAGGTAACTTTTTATACCAAAGTTAATGTTTAAATGTGCACATTTCTGCTATACCAATAAGCTAGACTGGTGCTAACAATTGGTGTTCCTCTACAAAATCTTGTCCCTGGGGTGATTTTACAGCTCTGCTTTCAAAACCTTCAGATATCCTTTCATATGACCACATACATCCCGAAGTTCAGATCTGTGAGTCACTGTAACCTCCAGATGTCTTGACAAAGTCCACACATCTCTCCAAAACCCAAGTTAGCTACTTTAAAGCCAGGAACAGTTTCCTTTTATTGTAAAATGTAGTGTGTGTGTATATATATATATATATGTATATATATGTATATATATGTGTGTATATATATATATCCTAGTAAGTGGACTCCAGCTCAAAGTTGGTGTTCTATTCTGGCAAAGGTGAACAGTGTCAAAACTGTGCTAAAACAAATCCACCCTCTGAACTTGGCATCAGAAGTAACAAGCTGTGGTTGAACTGTAGTGCATACTTAACTAAAAAATTAGAAATATAACTTACTATAGACAAAATATATGTCTATAGGCATCTATAGGGTAAAGATGACTCAAAAATCATAGGAGTCACTGGTCCATTATACAGCTTTGAAAGCAACATTCCCACTTCTTTTTCCATATACCCCTACTTTTCATGCTAGATCCTCAGCTAGCCTGTAGCCAGGCTGTTTCATTGGAGAGTAACACTTCTATTATTCTAAACTAAAATGAAGGAAAGTGGTTATGTTTGCCCTGGCCTACACTGTCATTGCAATATAAACCAGAGAGCTTAACCACATACAAATCCTTGAATTGCTTGGCTTTTAAAGTTTAATCATAGATCCTTTATTTTTTCACTGCTGAGGTTTCCATGTAATTGGAATGAAGGATGTTGGAACTGAGCACAGGTTTCCCAGTGGCAGCTGCCAGTAGTTGGATAATGCCATTGGCATCAGTGCTGCCAAAAGAGAAAAATGGTCTTTTCAGTAATGTTTTGAGTTCAGAATCAAGAGTTCTGGGTTCAGTTTCTGGCACTGCCTCAGACTTCTAACAATGTTACATTTTTCTGCATGTTTCCCAACTACAGATGGGAATAATACTGCTTTTTGTCTTTCCCATTTAAAGTATTAGCTCTTGGTGTGGTGCATCATCCCATCTAGGTGGGGTGTTCCACATGTGACCATAAGGCACAGACAGCACAGCTCCTACAGCCTTTATGGGATGCTGAAAAAGGCATGTGATGAGTAACCTGACTTGTCCTTCCTACTTGGCTGAGCTTTGCTGCATGTATATATAACCAGGAGATTCCTCTACACCAGCAACATTCTCCTTTCCTCATTTGTGCGTCTGTCCTAGAAGACCTCGGTTCCCTGGGATAGCAGTTAGCAAAGTGCCATTTTTCATGCAGGCAGATTCATAGTTCTCAGCTGGGTGGGTAATGGAGAACCACTGGTAGCTTTCAAGGCTTTTAATCTTAAGTCTGCTAAAACCACATTTTGGCCATTACACGAAAGAGCACAGTTGGTCAGTTTTCCCAAGGGTTCTTAAGTCTCATGAGTGTAGTCTGTCTATCCATCTCTGCTTGGATCCCAACTTTTGAATGCATTGAGGGTTTTCAATCATGTTCTACCTTCTACTATATAGCTATAGAAAAGAAAAAGCAGAAATGCAATATGTAACTGCATGCCTTTGGAATAAATAAAACCAGGATGCTCTACCGAGTAGAATGACTCAGACTGCTGTCCATTGAGGGAAAAAACAGGTAAAACTCAACTGGTTTCATCTTCCAGTAGGTAGCTCAGCATGGATGCTGGCTGAATTATCTGCATCCATCTTGCTAGAAACAATTGGAAGAGTCAGAGGCAATACGGGGAATATCTGAGGCATTTCTATTTTGAGCAGATGGTAGAATTCTGTTCCACTCATGTCAGCTCTAAAATTGCATGATTATACTTAGAAGATATTAAAATAACTGTGTATATTTCCAAAGTGTATTTTCAAATCTCTCTTTCTTGTTTTAGAAAAAAATAAAATAAAATGGAGCACATGTTACTGCTGTTCATATTTTTCATACCTATATTGGGTCTCAGTAATGGAACAGAAACTGAACAAGATTTTACTTGGCATTTAAAGAAGATTCCCCAGATTGTGAGAGAAAGAACATTCTCCCTTGACAGTCCTAAATTTGAAGCAAAAGCCAAATTAGAGCTGAACAGTGTATGTGGAATTGAATGTCAAAGAAAACTGCCAGTGCCAAGCTTGTCTGACTTGAAAAGCCTCTTATCCTATGAGACTGTTTTTGAAAATGGCACACGGACCCTGACTGAAGTGAATGTCCTCGGAGCAGCGCTTGACCCAGCTGCAAACACAACCACACGAAGACCTCTGAGAAAGAAGAGGCAGATATATGGAACAGACAGTAGGTTCAGCATCTATGACAAGAGGTTTATGACCAACTTTCCATTCAACACAGCTGTGAAGATCTCCACGGGCTGCAGTGGCATTCTGGTTTCCCCCAAGCACGTGCTAACAGCAGCCCACTGTCTGCACAATGGCAAGGATTATGTTAAGGGCAGCAAAAGGCTGAGGGTGGGCCTGATGAAGACAAAATCCAGAGGCAGCGGCAGGAAACGCAAAGGCGCTAAAAGAAGTAGGAGAGACATTTCTGCGGCCAAAGAGGATCCCAAAGCTGCCACAGAATTAAGGCGACAATCCAAAGGTGATGAGAGAAAGCAGAGGAGATCTGGGAGGAGGCAAGGGACCTCAGATGGCACGCCCTCCTTCCAGTGGACACGGGTGAAGAGTACGCACATCCCGAAAGGCTGGTTTAAGGGTGTCTCTGGGGATATTGCCCTGGATTATGATTATGCTGTTCTTGAGCTCAAGCGTCCCCACAAAAGGAAATACATGGAACTGGGAATCAGCCCAACAATCAAAATGATGCCTGGGAGCATGATCCACTTCTCAGGTTTTGACAATGATCGGTCTGGGCAGCTGGTCTATAGATTTTGTAGCATTTCTGATGAGTCCAATGATCTGTTTTATCAGTACTGTGATGCTGAGCCTGGCTCCACAGGATCTGGCATCTATCTCCGTCTGAAGGAGCCGAACAAAAAGAAGTGGAAACGCAAGATCATCGCTGTTTACTCAGGCCATCAGTGGGTGGACATCAATGGTGAACAGCAGGATTACAATGTAGCAGTACGAATTACTCCTCTCAAATATGCCCAGATTTGCTTCTGGATACATGGGAATGATGAGAATTGCACACAAGGGTGAAGAGAGCCGAGCCTCACTAGCTTAGCACCCTCACCGCCATAGAGTGAAAGACAACAGAGACTGGAAGAACATCACTCCACACCAGAATGTTTTTGAACTCTGAGCTCGCAAGTAGTGCTATGGTGACTTAAGGAATACTGAATTGCTAGGGGAGGGGTAGAATTGTCAGACAAAATATTTCTAATTGTAATCGACCTAGATACGCACTTAAAATCCCAAACTATATTTATGTTTGCAGTTGTGATAAATCCAAGTCATTAATGAGAAAAAACATGGCTGCACCTATTCATAATATTTTTTTCCAGGGGAAGGGTTGAAACATCTCAGACTGGTGTTACTAAACAATATCTATTTTTTTTCCAATGGAATTGCTTTTCTCAGGGTTCTGTTCCAATTCCTCAAATGCAAGTTGTGCATATAGCATGTCACTGTATGTGCAGAATGATCCAGAGAACTGCATGAGAACAAGACATTATTCTGGCATTCTCTAAAGACCACAGGTCCATGTTGAGAAGCAGCACTATAGCTAATGATTGATAGTTTGGAGAACTGCCTCTTCTGGTTGCTGCAGGAAAGCTCCCATGGAAATTCCAAATTTATGTAGCTGGGGGTTACACCTTAAAGACAAATTCACTTCATTGCTCAGTGAAAACAGCAAAAAAATATATTAATGAACAAAGTTTCCATGTTTGGAAGAAGACACATCTGGACGTGGCTTAATGCCTTTAAACATTCTTTGAGAAGCTATAGAAATCTTAAACACACATGTTTGCCTTCCAATTAATATTTGGAGAGCTGTAGGTTTAGTTTCTAGTCAAATGTTTAGCTTTACCATTGGGGGAAGTCACTGACTCCTGAAGTGGCTACTTGACAATCATTTGGAGCTTCACAGATGATTTATTTTTTGGGTGCTATACATTTCTTCAGTTTTATAAATTACTTTTATATTAGTTCAGTTTCATAGATAGGATAGTATGTATTAGACTGGAAGCTGGAAATCAATATTTTAGTTTGGCTTTACAGTTTTGCAGTGTGTGGTTTTAATCATGTTATATTCAGACTCCACCTCAATATGATTCACAAGTTTAACTAAAAATTTCTCCCAACTAAATTATAGCACCTTCTGAATGGTAGAACTATCCTGTGCATTATAAAAGGTATCTTGTTAGATAGCAGCAGTAGTTAGCAAATAATTTGGTTCAATATGTTTGCAGAACCACGTATTTAATGAAGACACAAACTGAGCTTGACTTTTACACATCTTTAAACACAAACCACCTTCTTAAAAACTGTTGTTGATTGTTATGTAAGTCTATATATTTTATTTTATGTCAAGATTTTGAAGTACACAGAATTGTTATGGTGCTATGTTAATCTAATAACATAAAAAGATACTGTGCCTTTCTGATCATATCCTTTGGGTTTCAATACTTTCAGAGTATTCACCACCGTAATATTTAATTTTTTTTTTACCATAAATTTATGCTGACCAAAATGCATTTTCTTCCTGTGCAGGAGAAAAAAAATATAACAAGATTTAAAAATATTATTTGTTTGTTGGAATCTTTAAATCATCCTTGTAATATCTTCTGGTGAAATAAGATGATTTTAACCCATTTTTTTGGTAGATGGCTGAAAGTATATAACCTGACACACTGAATGTGCAGGCAGCTCTGTCCTACTATGGCCAAAGCATAAAAATTTAAGACTTGCTTGCATACCATAACCCTAACAATATTTAATTAATTGGAAGAGATCTCACTTTAAAGGAAACTATTTCTTTTAATGTTAACTTTTCCAGGGAACACTCAACTTTTCTTCCTTTATTATATTTTGTTTTTATTTTGTGTGATTGTTTGCAGAAAACTAATAATAATTTTTAAAGTTTAGAAATAAATCTTTAAGACTTTAGGGTCAATTATTTTTTATTGTTGTTAACATCTCTATTAACACATGTGGCTTTGCTGACAGTAATTTTAAATCACCTCAGTCTGGTATTTAATACTCTCGCTCTATGCAAGAGATTCATAGTATTCTTTAGTCAGGTCTGTAATGTTTTTCTTAAATGCCTTTTTCCATAGTTACTGTGACAAATAAGGTGCTACATCATTAATCTAATACAAGACAACCCAGGTCCATAGATTTTTTTACAATAATTTTCATTGTTGATTTGGGTCCAAAACTAGTCAAGATAAGGAGGCTTAGTAAATTCCTTATTATTTTGAGTCTTATTTAGGTATGCACCTCAGAAGAAGAAATAAAATCTATTTCTTTATCCCTTTGGGAATTGGAAGCAAGAATGAAAAATGTTTGATGTCAGCTTCCAAATTGTCTTGTTATAATAATCATCTGTTGTAAATATCTCAGTCGCTACCTGAAGTTCCCATACCAGGCTGATAAAAACTCTTTCTTTTCAGAGAATTAATACTAGATGCTCAGTGCTTCATTTTGTGGTACTAAGAGATTAAAAAGGTTGGCCAGAGTGACATAAATATTAATTTAAAACAAACAAACCAACCTCTGTGTCTCAGTGCCCATGCACAAACACATGCAAATATATGGGCTTGGAGAACATGTTGTTTTGATGGAGTTTTGGTGTTGTCAGCATCTTCAGGCCAGGAAATGCAGGTAGAAGACGACACAGACAAAATGTTTCTCCTGTTGTCTCAGCATGCTAGGCAACATTTTGGTTTTCCACTTGGCCTAATAGAGAAAAAAATGCTTTATGTAGGCAATTGTGACTACTTACTACAGGTACTTCTGGAACAGTTCTTCAATCAAGTTCTTGCACATAATCCCAGGAATTTAATGTCCTGCATAGAGCTCTCGGTACTCACCACTGCAAATGGGACAAGAATTTCTGAGCCATCTCAGATTTTCTTAAAAACCTGCAGTTACTATCTATTTACCAATAGAAAATACGAGGAGGAAAACATGATCTCAGTAGATCAGACCTTGCTGTTGTCTAGGACACCAGCAGCAAGGCTGGGTTTCCAGCCCTTGTGATGTTTCCCTAAAGGATTTTTCCTCTCTCAGGTACCAGGCTGTACATCATTTCTTTCCATCACTACTAATTATTTTCCATAAGAGTTGGTATAGTAGATTGTTTTATTTAACTGTACTCCTGGCTTTCGGAAAAAACAACCTCAGTCAAATCTCTTTTCTCCTAGAGGGCTACTGGAATAAAGTAAATCATATAAAGTCTTATAAAGTCAACAAGTAATTTTTTTTCAGGGCCAAAGATAAACCTCATATGCAAGCCATTAACATGCCCAGACTAGCTTCTGCAAGGTGTCTGTGCATGTGTTTAATCTGAGGCTCTGAGACACACCATGGAAATCAAGGGGGATATCTGCAATGTGAAAAATGAAGTCTA
Organism: Parus major; assembly: GCF_001522545.3. Lineage (NCBI taxonomy): Eukaryota > Metazoa > Chordata > Aves > Passeriformes > Paridae > Parus > Parus major. Next base: position 79,306,618 of record NC_031770.1, on the reverse strand, counting down.
AGTTTGTATCAACTTAACAAAAAAAGGCCAAAATATTATATAGGAAAGTGATTTCTGTTACATGAAGTATAGAGTACACAATGCTTTAATAATTGCTTAAAGAATTCCTTGACTCCTTAAGATTTACCATCTTAATTTTTCAGATTTATGTGTCTATATGGAGTATGAATCAGCACGAATATGGCTTAAATAGAAAAAAATAACTCGTCCACATGTGGAGGAGAGAAGCAGATGGGGAGTTCTTTCTATTCTGCTGATAAGGAATGACCTGGCAGCAAACAGCAAATAAACAGAAAGAAAAAACAAGTAGATGGCATGGAAGACCAGGAAGACGGAGATAGTATGCAAGGGATAAAGAAAGTGTGTGAAGTAACAGATGAAATGGCTGCAAGGTAGCAGAGGTACCTTTTGTGAGAAAGAGTAGGCAGATGGGAGACACTTAATAGTATGAATTAAGATGTGAAATTCACAAGTTTCATGAACAATTTTTCACTGTTAAAGATAAGCCTTTTCTTCCCAGCCAACAGCAACAAGGAAAGGGCTGTGAGAGGACTCAGGCTGTGGCAGGGACTGCTACCAGGCAGGGGTTTTGACCCTGATCTACAGTCCTTGCCTGAATTTGTAGGGATTGTGCTTCTGTTCATTCAGGGTCCTTGGAAAACAGAAGATATGTGTTTTGACCAAAAGACTTGGTAGTATCAACCTCCCAGTACACTGGATCACTAAGAGTGTAGTGAGTAAGGGGAGTATCTCAAACCTGACCTTTGCTGGGATTCCTGTAAAGGCTCTTCTCCACTGGGGAAAAAAAAAATCAAACAAAAAATCTCAGACTTAAGGCTCCATTTTTTGCATGTATCTAGAAATTCTAGGCAATACGTTTTTTTTCAAGTGTCTTCTGTTTGTGTTTGGCACCCATAGAAATTTAATCAACTGCTTCTAATTTTAAAGCACAGATTATTGCAGATAGTTCCATCTATGAATTCCTGGATTAAAGAATGAGTGGGGGAAAAAAAAAAAGAATGTTATTAAATTGAAAGCTTAAAATTTCACTCTAATCTCAATGGATTTAGAAGTATATTTGGGTCCCCTTTGCACCAGCCTTTTGCTCTGAGTGTTAGAGCATCTAGGTTAAAAAAAAACCTCCAGAAGTAGCTTTGAGGATTCTTTCATGTTCTTAGCTTTTTTAAGACTGACAGAAAACTGTATATTTTTAAATGGCAAAATGACAAGCCATTTGAGAAAATAAATGCAAACCTTTGCTCTGATATTATATGATGCACTTATTATGTCAATAAATATTTTCTGTTGTTTCTCTTTTCCTCTGTCATTATGCAGTTTGTTAGCTATGGTTGTGTTACACAAGCTTCATTCTCTAAGTGCCTGTAATGATTTATCAGTGAATCATCTGGGACGTGGTCTTACAAGATATTAATGTCTTTTCAAACTTGTTCTGGGAAAGAAATCTCCCTGTCTTCAAGATAATTACTCCATGAGCAAATTTGATGAGTAAAAAATTTAGCTCAGCAAGGAAATGACTCACAGTCTATGCCAGAAGTTATTAATTCTAAAATAAGTAATTAGTTCTGTTTCTGCTATTTGCTATAGTTACACTTTCTGCCTTGGAGAGCTCTTGAACCAGGCCAAATTATAAGTATGAAAAATATTATAATCTTAGTTTTTAGAATTATCTTAACTCTGTGCCCTTGAAACTGGTGCGGATTTTATCTCTTGAGGGTGAAAGGAAAGATTTTTGGCTAGGTCAAGAGCTGCTGGAAATATTTAATGGAAAGTTAAGAAATCATTACAGCTGTGATTAACAGTGTGTCTAATACAAGCAATATTTACCAGGGGTCTGACTAGGGCTTATCCACCAGCTCTTATATGGGTCATCACATGGGGGAAAAGTAAATACCACAGGGAAATAAAAAGGACTGAAAGCTTTTTGACCTGTAAAAAAGTCCTTTTGGGGCTAGTAACAGGATCTAAATGTTTGCATTGCTGAAATCTACTTTTTGCAATGATCTGGGAGAATGTCCTGGTGCCTGAGAAATGTTTCTCAGTCTCCATACAGGGAGCACAAACAGAGACCCAGAGGTGACAGCTGTGTCCTCTGCAGGTCATTCCCAAGCCACTGGTACGGATGTGGTTTCTTTGGTGGAGGATATATTCCAACACATGTTGTGGATTGCACACTCCCATGGGTCTTGGGGGGCTTGAACTGGAATCTTATCCAAATGTCTATTCAGCCCTAAAATGTTCCCATACAACCCAGATCCTTGTGCAGGTATTTTTCCAGTTGAACTCCCATTGCCCACAGTATTTAATAAATGTACAAAAGGCCTTCCCCAAATATCAGACACACAAATCCTCCAAAGTGGCACCTTATGCTGTTTATTATGCAGGTATTCATGACAAATCATTCATTCCTTCTACTTCAAATACGTCTTTAGATCTTGATAATGGCTAATTCTTCAGTTGTTATTGCTAAGAAAAGGAATCAGATGCACTGGAAAAGCCACACAAATATTTACTTGGGGTTCTTGGTAATTATGTACGTACCATACTTTTTGCAGTTGCTATGGCTCTACTGCTTTTCCATGTGAAAGAGTTTGAAAACTTTGGATGAAACCATATTGGGCTGGTTTTCAGACAAATTACTCAGCTGCCCTTTGGCTGCAGTTGCAGCATTCTCCCACTCCTCCCCTTCAGTTTAATTTCCAAATTTATGGATGAAATGCTGTTTAAAGCTTTGCTTAAACTAGGATGAAAGCAGCCAGGAGACAGCACACAGCAGTGGACCCTCTCTGTATCTTTCTCTGGATATTTTGAAGCAGGGAGAAGAAGAGGACATGAGAAGGCAAAGGTGAAGCCCATGAACAACAGCAAAAAAGCTCAGTGCCTTACTGAGTGGAAGAAAATGTGATTTCTATTTTTTCCTACTGTCAAAGGCAACATTATTTTATGTATTTACAATTAATTTGTGTTTTGTTGAATGATTCATCAGCTAAATATTTTTGGCTCTGTACAGGAATGAACCAACGGTAGTGGGGATAAAATATGGCCTTGAACAACAGCAGGGGCTTCCCCTCCTCAAAACACACACACTGAAAGAGAATGCTAAATTACCCCAAAGGGAATTACTAGTAATAAAAAGAGGGGGAAAAGTCACCTCTAAGAAAAGCACCAATGGGATATTTGGGAAAAAAAGTATATGCATAAAGGCAATGGAGACTTTATAGGTACACGTGGCATGTGGGCTTTTCTGCCATGGTTGACTGTGCAGGACACTGATGCATTCTAGAACTGTGGTGAGTGACATGGTCAAAGAAAACCCCCCTGCTGGTTGTTTATCCCACCACCACCCCTACAACATGGACCTACTGTGCTACCAAACCCTCGCTGCTTGTTGCAAGTTTGAGCTCAGACCTGGCCTTCATAAATGGTGGATGTGACCAGAGGCTTCCAAGGATGTGGCCACTGACATTTTAGGTTTTATACATTTTGCTCTGCATCTACATGGAGGATGTATGAAGCCATTTTTAATAACAGTGGTTTGAAACAGTTAGCTCTTGTGAACAAATGCTGCATCACATTCTTGTCTCATTTACAACGCTTGGTCTTGAAGGGAAATTTGACCCATCACATAGTGTATATATTTACTTGTAGAAAGTTATACACTAGCCATTTGTGACCTCTAAATTTCTTTCAGAAAGAAATAAAAAGGAAGCCAATACTCAAAAGGGAAAGCAGCTTCGTCAGTGTTCAATTTACTGCTCAATTTACTTCCTTGCTTGCCAATTAACCTGGTACAACAGGGATCTGTGATCCAATAATGCTGCTCATTCGATTGATGTGCGTGCATCCTTCAGTTCTTGAAACTGATTTTCCTTACCAGTTCACACTAGATAAAATCAGGCATCTGTGTGAAAAGTGTTCACAAGTTTAAAAAAACCCCACAAAAACAGCTGCCATTAATTGTATTTCATTATTTCATATCAGTTTCCAACTCCATTTCATTCTTTCATGCCTATCTTGGATTCTTTCTAAGTGAGACAGAATTCTGCATTTAATTTTATTTAATTGTGCCCATTTTGGATTGTCACCTCATTTTCTACTCTGACACCAAACACCTAAAATTAAAATAAATGAAATAATGCCCAAGCATTGCTGTGTAACAAGGAGCTTGGGTTACTGTTTAAGAGAAGCCACTTCAAGTTGCTATTAAAGTAACAGCTGCAAGCAGAGAATGATAGGCAAAATCACTGAAAGCAAACCAGTGCTCATAGCTCTAAGACAACACATCAAATCTGGAGCTAGCCCTGGGAAATGCTTTTGTAAGCCTTGAATCAATGTAAACACAGGCTGCCAGCTGAAGGAACAATCTTGTGACATCCTTACAAAACAGCTCTGGGAAGCCCTGACAGCTCCTCCTGCCACAGATGCTGATGGAGAGAGAAGCCACGGGCTCTGGACCTGAGCAGCAATCACAGGGTTTAATCTCTTAGGCACATCCCACTCTCCAGAGGAAACTGAATAAATTTCACAGCAAAAATAGCAATGATTTGAGGCTATTAATCAAGTTATACTAACTGGGCTGCAATTGGCTCCAATCACAAGATCCACTGTAATGACAGTTTCCAATAAAAGGCAAATGATCCCTGACAGGGAGATCTGCCTGTGTGGGATCCACATCTGCTCAACACCTGCAGAAATCTGGCAGAAACTTTGCCAGTAGCTGGCTGTGGGTGATGTTTATTACGCCAGTTATTTGAGCCTACTGCTAAGGTAGTGTCTTGTTGCAGCAGCACAGCCTTCTAGAGCTAATCCATGGACAGAGCCTGGAAAAGGGCAGTTACAGATGTTTCAGATGGGTCTTGCAGCATTTCTTTACATACCATTTGTGGAAAAGAATATCACAACTCTACAGAAAGGGCAGAATCTTCATACTCCAGTACGTACAATGCACCTGCCTTCCCTCCCCTTCTCCCCAGCACAATTAAACAGCACAAATTAAAAGCACTGAAAGTACTGGAAAGAACTTAGGAAATGCCATGCTTCATCATATCCCTATTCCAAGCCCTTTCTTTAACACTCAAGGTGGAGCCAGGGCTGTAAGCACAGCCTGCTTGCCAAAGCCAGGCTGGCCCTCATGTGCTCATCCCTTGCCACAGCTGTCAGAGCCCACAGGCAGAGCCAAAATTACACAGCCCTGGGACGGAGGGATGCAAACACCTACTTTTCAAGGCCACAATGTAATTTTCTTTTTTAATTTGGCAAAGACTAGGCTCCCAGGTAAGTATTTTTAGACACATAAGAATTCAAATTTCTAGATCCAGAAGCCAGCTCCCTCTTCGTAATTTGACAGCAAAATTTTTGTAAATTTTTAGGCTCGTCTGGTAGCATCACTGTGGAACCAGCTCCTGGTAGAAACATCAAAAAGATAGAGCTCAGAGCTACAAGACTGGTGGGAAACAAAGATACCTATGGAGCAGATAATTGCTAAAATAATTGCTAAAATAAAATAACAGCCATTCTTAAAATGATTTGACAGGATTTTTTTTTTTTTCTCCTACCTATTGACTCTGTGCATGGAGAAAAATTGGTTTGTTTTATTTTGTTTTGTTTTTATTCTAGTGAGATTCCAATATTGTCTCTTAGCAGAGAGCTTTTAAGGCAGCTCCACCAATTACAGTATTAGGATTTCAACAGATATTGTTACATGCCCTGGGGCAATCCAAAGTCAGTAGGGATGGTGATGATGATCAACCTACTGATGAGACTGGGTTTTGGGAAAAAAACAAACAAAAAACCCCAAAACCAAAACCAACAAAAACATTCCAGATATTATGGCCATTAGTACCCATGAAACTTTGTATGAGAAGAGAGCAGTTTGGACTTGTGTCCTGCCTCTCACTATTGTTCCTTCCATATTCACAGCTGGGGTGGTTTGAAATAGCTTGGTTTTTGGTGAGGATGGTTCTTTTCCTTGCACAGGTTTCTTTCCCTTGCTACCTGTGTCACATACACATGTCATGAATGAGTGTAAGTAGCAAGGGAAAGAAACCTGTGCTCTCAACCTGTTAATGCTACCACCATCCTTATCTGAGGCATCTAAAACATGCTGGGTCCTGTCTCTTCCCTCACCTCTCCCATCATTCTCCAGAGACCTGCAGCTGCTTCTTCTTTCTGTCCCTTTTGCCAGGTGCATGAGCAAGCCACATGCTGGAGAAACAGAGTCTGAGGATCCTGCATTTGAGGGTCTGAGGAGGATGGATAGTCCCATCTCCTCCAGAGCCCCTCTGCCCTACCCTCTTTGCAGTGTGATGAATTCTCTCAGGACAGTTTCTGATGCAAAAAGAATACAACCACGTGAAAAGCAGGATGTAGAGAGACATTCAGCCCACAGCTTTCTTCTTCCTTCACAAATTTCTTCTTATTTTATAAAGATTAAGCAGTGTTCTGAGTATTATTAATGTCACAGAGTCCAACAGTAATGGTCCATACTAATATTATTTAAGCAGTCAAATTTCTCCCTTTTAAAGTTTTTTAAAATTATTTCCTTTCAGAATTTTTATTTCTGTTCTTCTTTTCTCTTTCTTTTTTTTTTTTTTTTTTTTTTTTCCCAAAATGGCTACACACTACAAACCAAATTATCCTGAAGGGCAATTGCTAAAAATACAGTTCTTCAGGAAGGTCTTTAAAAGCACAGAGGAGCATAGGCTGACCATAACCCAACAGTACAATCCTTATGGGGAAGACACAGGTGCCACAGTTGAACAGAGTGCAGAGAATACCAGATTGAACTGATACCTAGAAAATCTGATCAGCAAGGAAAGTTTGAGGACAAAGGGTATAAGCCAAAAGCATGACCATGATAACTGTCCAAATACCATCACTGCTACTGAAAAGAATTAAGAGGGTATCCCTGTGGACAGAAGAAATAACAATTCAATGTACAGCAAGGAATGGTCAGGTAATACAGAAAAGAAACCTGAGCAGCCCTCTCAGGGTGAAGGTGATGATGTTTTTCAGCAGTGTTTGGAAAGGCTGTGGAAAGATGGAAGGCTTCTAGAAAAATCTGCTTTGTATTACCCAATTTTGGTTTTATAGCAGGGAACTAAAGTAGATATATGTGATTCTTATCTTATCACCCTGCCTAACAGTCCCAAAGTGGAAATTTCACGTGCTCTGAATGCATTGCCTCCACAGTGGAATGCAGAAAGCTGTGTTGGTCTTATTTATCTGTAGCAGGAAGCCAAATTTTAAATGAAACAGTATGGATAGTTATACTGATCTTTTATATTGGCAATCAAATGCTTTGGCTAAGAGAAAAATATTGTATCTCACACCAGAGTCTGTCCCAGGAAAGCACAGACTGGATCAGCTTAGATCTTTAGTTCAGCTAGGGAAAAATGATCTCGTTTCAGTTGCACCTCTCCTCATTTCTGACAGATCTATCAAAATATTGGATTTCCCAGTTCAAGTTTCCAGCCACCGTAGGTTCAGTTTTGAATGGAAAAGCGTGGCTGGCATACTGAAATCTGCTACTAGAAAAATAATATTCTCAAAGCCTGCTAGCTATTTTAAAGTTCATTAAATGACAGAAGCACATCCATGACAGGTTCTTCATGCAAACTGCACTCAATCTCATTTTAAGATTTCCAGAGCAACCACTTGCAATACTGCAGTGGTTACTAAAGTTAAATTGATTAAAATATAAGTTAGGACTATTCCTACAGTAGCCTCAAAAGGGTAAAGGTACATCAAAGACAGCATTGCTGGTTTGGGATGGGGGATTTTCCTTGCAAATGACAAAAGCAGTTCATGGGATATAGCCTGGCTTAGGTATTACTGCTTCCAGGGCTTGCAACTCTTTTGCAGCTCTCTGTTTCTCTAAAATATGCAGTTGAATGGAATGCAGATGATTTGCCCATTTCTCAGTACACACGCCTCATCTAAAGAGAGATGGAGGTTGTTAGTGATATGTTTGCAAATTCTTGTAGGTATTTCTAAAAGCTGTTAAAAGCACAAACCACCCAAATCCAGCCTGCAACATCTGTTGGGAAAAAAAAAAAGAACCTGTCTGAAAAATCCACAGGCTAAACGACATAGTAGGATTAGAGTCAATCTTGATGATCAGTCATGAAGTCAAATGTCTAAAGAAAGAAAATATTTTAACAGATACATAAGCCACTTTATTAGAGTAAATAATTTCCAGGATTCTAAAATCCCAGGGAAATTAATCCTAGATACAAAATACTATATTTTGGGTGGACAGAGCACTGTAACACTTCTCTAAATTACATTTTTCTTCACTGAATGTATATATGCAAGACATATATATCAAGACCTAATATTACATCTTAGTAATCATCAGGAATGTAATCTGTCAGGTTATGTTTTAAAACGTCCATAAAACAACTCTTCACTTAAGATGCACTTTTTTTGAGATACTGGATATTTTTTGAAATACTGGAGAAACCAGGTAGGCTTAAGTATCTGTCATCCAGCAACATGGTCAAAGAGCTGCTCATGAGAAATATATTTACTTGGTATCTCAGACTAAAGAGTGTGGGGAGCATTAGAGAATTACACACACACACGTTAGTTTTATAATTGCTACTTACAATCCTAAAAAAATAGCTGGGCATTTAAATAGAAAAATCTGTTTACTGTGTAATCTTTTTATGTTATATTGAAAAAAACCAGCATATTTTGTATGATTTCTGTTAGTGGGAATCAGCACTCTTGTCTGCATAAGGACTATGGTAAGCAGGTGTATTCATCTGCATATTTTGGATTTTAAAATATAAAGTTCAAAAGAGAAAAAAAATATTCAAATAAGTAGCCTCATTTCATTTCAAAAAAGTTTAGGAAGATGCTTAAAAACTGTCCATGCACGAGCCTAGATGCACTGCTAGGTGATTTGTATACAACTGGAATTAATGGAAATGTGAATTCAAAATTAGGTTCAGTGTGTTGAATGCTGCCTTACTTCTCTCCTTGTCTGGGCCTCCACCCTGCCTTAGAGAGTAAAACATTTCAGCCATCCTAGAGAGTCACAGGCAGACAAGTATTTTGAGAGAGAAGCACATTTCCAGTACAATTTGCCTTGGAGCCTAAGGTTCTTAAGGCAAATTCTGCACACTCAAATCTTGAAGAAAACAAAAAGAGGCAAGCAGCTGGATTTCCATCAATACCATTTCTGAAATGAGAGTGACAGGAAAGTAACTCAGGCACAACACTGCAAACTTCCACAAAGAGAACTACAATATTTGGGACCCAGGCAGCAAGGAAAAGTCACCAGCTACCTGCAATCTTAAATGTATTTAATTATCTATATTTATTTTATATTTCAATATATATTCAAAATCAGGACAGCTCACATCCCATAAAACACAGAGCTGGGAAAGCTCAGTGTGTCTGCTCACCCCTGAGCAGCAAGGATGCTAGACAGGTGCTCCATACTGTGATGATGGGACAGAGGTGAGCTGGGAAGTGGGGATTTAACACACTGCTGGAAACCTCTCTTTTCAAGCACAAAGGGGATGATGTGCTCTATCTCCCAAAGGCATGTCCACAGAAATAGCTCCTAAACCATAATCTCAAAGTGGCTGTGAACTTCTGTGCAAAGGAAGATTCAAAGATGCTCTATCACCTAAACAAGATTTGTATAGTAAGACAATCTTATTTATGCAGTACACTGGTTTCAGTGTTACTATTTCCCCCCTCTCTTTCTTCCTTTGTTAAAAACGTAAGTTTTTCTGTGTTTCAAAAGAGAAGTGCTCTATTTTCTGTCTTGATGTTTTTCAAAACAAATTCAATACTGCTCTTTCAGTTGGCTGGAGACAGTGTGGGATTATTAAAGAAAGGAAGAATCACAAAAAACCCTCTTGATTGATCAACTCAGACTGACAGGGTGTAATTACAGACACATCGTAGACACATAAGGCATAATCTTAAAATTAACTTCAGAATTTAACTTGTCCTACACTTGCATCTCAGTAGCATTTTAAAAGCAGTCACACTTAGAGTATGAAAGACTATTTCTTTTAAAGCTTGGTGCCTTCTTGCAGCTGTAAATTGTTCTTGTACACAAAATCTTTTTGTTGACATTTAATACCCACAGTGCAGTCCTGCAGCAGCTTACAAGGCTGAGGGCACAGAGCTGCCCCCTCCCTGGTACCCACAATGTACCCTGTATCCTGTACCTCTGTACCCACAATGTTCCAGTGCCCATCTCCTTCCTCAGTTACAGACAGCCAGCAGCCCCAAGAGCAAGAACACACTATCTACTCCCCACAGCATTCCCTAGTGCATCCATCTTCTCCTTCCCCTCCTTGACACAATACTATCCCCTCTCCCACACTGTCAGCCTCTTTCTAGGCTTGGGTAGGCAAATTACAGACAAGGACTACGGAAAGGTGATGTTCTTGGGAGGGCAGGGGAGGATTCCTCCTACCCTGGTGTGTCACCAGATTCCATCAGTCCCTGCACTTTCCTGGAAAACAACTAACCTCTCTCCAACTACAAGTTTAAGTCTGAAAGATTGGCTCAGATTGTGCAGGATGTGCCTCCACTGGTGCACTCAGTGGTACCAAATCTCTGCCTCCAACAGAGCGGGATAGTGCTTTGGCAGGACCTGCAGGACCTCTAAAAATAGATGGCTACTTTAGAATTTGAGGTAAACGGAGAAATCTCTTCCAGCATAATAAACTATATTTTGAACATATTTTGAAAATATGTTCAACCATGAGCATTTTAACGTAGGTGCTTTACCGTGCTGGGCAGGGTGGACATTCACCAACCCTTCCACAGGTTCTCCAACACCATCAGAGAACAGGTTTGCCCTCTTTAGTCATTGCAGTGGATGTCACACCCAGACACACATTTCTTCACTTGTTTCAGTTTCTGTTTCTGGTCTACCACCTTTGCTAACTCCCAGAGGCTACTATTCTTACACCTCTAACTGCATGCAGAGATGTCTTGGGCAATGAAACAAGCATCGGGCTTCTGCTGCCCATATCACTTGCAGAGTTTAATTAAGGGTAGGGAAGAGGTGGTGATGATTTAGGAGCCAAGATCTGGAGCAGAAAAAATAGCAGTGTTGTCTGCTTTAAAATATGTATAGCCTCTCCTTCTGCAGTCCCATTTCTGAAATTCTTATTTCAACCCCTTGTTACCACTCTGTGTCTGCCACTTCCCACACTGCTCACAGCACTAGCAGTGTATAACACATGGAAAAATGATTTTCTATTTTAGTAAAATTTCTGATATATTTCAGGTCCCGGAATATCTGAATCACTAACTCAGTGTATTATCTTTGTGTCACTGCCACTACTCCTACAACAGCAAGTTTCACTTGGCTTGGCTAGGCATTAAGAATTATTGGGATTTTTTTCCTTCCCCATGCAGAATAAGTTATCTGAACATGCAGCTCTTATTCTGGGATGAGAGATGGGGAAGGAGGGGTAAGAAAAAATGTTCATGTCACAAAGACAAAACAATGTCAGCTGTGGCTACAGGACATTTCATGAACTAGATGCTCTCTGCTCCTAGTAAGTAGTACCTCATAATATCGAAGCAAATCGGAAGCAAATCTTCCTTTCTTCCCCTTACCCCAGAACAGCTTTTGCTCTTGACTTTCCTACTTGTTTTTAGGGCAAGTCACTAACCTTTGCAGCTGCCTTACTAAATTTTAAGAATGGAAGTTCAGGTAGCAGCCGGATTGTGCAACCAGCCTGAAAGGCTAAGGATCTTAGAAGGCAACTTAGAGATTTAGTTCTCACCATCCAAGCTTTCATCTGTAGAAACACATCAATCTGGATCAGCATCAGTCTAGAAGCCACCAATTCAAGCTACAATACATTTACAGCTAAAATTTTCAAATAAAGCCAATTGCAAGTAATGAACAAATCAGCAGTGAAGTGCAGTAGGAGGAAATGCTAGCTCCAAACATTCAAAAAATACGAGATCGTTCTTCAGAATGAGTTTGATTTTTTTTCAAATCTTTACAGTCCTCTGAATGCAGGTTCTCCAGATGTTTACCACTATTTAAGGCACTCTTAGCTTAAGGGGGAGCTTCAAAAGCCTCATGTGGTCAGAGGTGCCAGCTTTTAAAGAAGTCAGCACACAGGTCAGAAAGAACTTGGATAAAGGACGTATCAGCTGTCTGAAATCTGTCCTCCCCTCATGAAAAATGCAGGAGAAGGAGACAAGTTTCTTCTTTCCACAGATGGGAGCACTCCTTTCCTCCCACTCTTCCCCACAGCTTGTATTGAAAAGTGGTTAGTCATAGCAGGACACAGACACGTTCGTGCCTGGATGATGAAACTCAGATGATAACAAGAACATGTTCTTGTCTACAGTCCAGGAGACAACCACGTGGTTCCCTTGCAAGCCAGATTTTATAATTCCTTTGTGCCAGGGAGAGCAAGTCACTTTTGTTTAGCCTTAGTCAGCATTCAGGGAAATACACCAGTTTTACTTCCCACAGTGAGCAAACTTCTCAATGCTTTTCCTCCAAGTTTCCTTTTTGGCCAGGCTTCTATTTGCTCGCAGGGTAATAAATCACACACACACACAGACACAGCTGTTGGCCACGACACCTACAGAAAACTAACCAAAATCAGGATCAAGGGCTGTGGACATTGATGAAGCTGATGCAGAAAGTCAATTACTCTGCAGCAGGGGCATGTACCTGGCAAGGAGAAATCCCTCACCCTGAGGTCTGGCCCCTTGAAACATGTGACATTGTAAACATTCATTTGCAATTCAGTGAGTAGTAGCTCATCATCTGAATTTGAGTAAGATACTAATGAACTGCTCTAAATATATTTACTTGTTTGATTAAGATTCCTCTCTGAAAATGCTGTCCTCACTTTGAGGAGACATGCACAACACAGTGGTAAGAAGTTGAGTGTTTTGTCTGCATTTGGCAAGACACAGGACACAGGCAGGGTAGGAAAAACCATGGTGAGCTCTTCTGGGGGCATTTACTGACTTTGTGCAGGTCCTCAGACTCAAATAATGAGGAAACACAGAGATTTCTGAACCTTACCCATTTTTAGTCCAGAAAATTGGGATGCAACTGAGAGCTCATCATAAGGCTGATGTAAAAATCAATGCTCCCTTCATCCTGCCCCAGGGCACTGTGAGTACAGCAGTGCTAGGTGGTGGCACTGTGACACAAGGGTTCTGGGTTCCCTAAAGTGCAGCCCCCCCAGGCACCATTCCACCCAGCACCCTTCCAAGGAAGGCCTTCATGGTTCTGGGACAGTCCCTGTGCCCAGGAGGCTCAGGGGCTGTTCCTACCTGAGGCTGCCACACACTGGGCACAGCTGAAAACAGCTGGGAATGGTAGTGAGATGAAATTGCTTTTGGGGTTACTCAGATACATAAAGGAAACTACAAAAAATAATCCTCTAGCACACACTTGGCAATTAATTGGTTGCAAAACTGGTGCAATGAGTGCAGAAAGCTGTAGATGTGGCATTTAGGGACATGGATGAGTGGTGGAGGTGGCAGTGTTAGGGTAACTGTTGGACTCTACGATCTTTGATATCTTTTCCAATCTAAATGATTTTATGATTCTATAAAAATCATTCCCACATGTAGCAGACTCATCAAACAGTATCAGGACCTAAACACAATTTCCCCCGCTCAAAGTATGTTATTGTGCTCAACATCTTAATGAGTATGAAACTGGCAACAAGGTATTTACTTTGATCAAGGTGTTTATTGCATCTCAGAGGGCACACATGCACTGGGGTTTTTTGTTTTTTGGGTTTTTGTTTGGGAATTTTTTAACTGAAATACAAAGAAAAGCCATTTTGAAATTAACTTTTTATAGAACTTTCCCATTACAGTGTATGTTATCCCCACAGCAAATTCAGATACAACCACTTTTAATGGTACCATACATTGATTAAATAGTTCATTTGAAAGACTTTAGGTGAATATCTTTCCAACCCAATATGCTTTTACAGAGAACTGCCAAGCCACTTGTAACACTGATCAACAGTGACCTCATTGAAGAGTCAAGATCTTACACCAAGCCATCAGCAGAAACAGTATGAGAACAAATAAAAATTAAAGAAACACAGTATGTACAGTAAAGGGCATGGATCTCTGGATCAGAATTAAATCTAATCACCAATAGTACAAAAGCTACTCACAGCGCATTCGGGGCAATGAGAAAACACTATCCTAAGGCATACACAGGTAAGCACTAAATTAAGAGATGTACGGAAGAACTCAACAGAGATGAGCAACATCACTTGTAATGTTTTGACTACAGATATACCAAAAAGTGCTCTCATATTTGAAATCCCTTGATGCCAGCACAACTATGGTTGCTTTTTCCCAACTACATGGAGAGAAACTGACCCTTTACTTATTTTCAGTGCATTTAGCAAGAACTGATAAATATGCCAATTACAAATGCAAAAACTTAAACAATTAAAATAGGTTTTAAAATAAAACCAGCAATAAATATGGTATTTTTTCAGATATGATTTTTCATTCTTGGTAAATAATTGGAAAAGTATTTGTTATGGAAATTTTCCTTTATATTACTTTAAATTATTTTAACATATACAGTGCCACAAAAATAAAACATTTTTTTTCACGACAATTGAGATTCCTGTGACTGGAAAAAAAAAAAAGTATTCTGCACAATTTCATAAGTATTTTCTTTACTATCTGGTATTATCACACTATGTTTTGTAACAGATAAAGAAGAAATTGAGTCCTAGGGAAACTTTGGGTGTCCTCAAAAAGTTATATACATTGAAACCTTCAAAAATCACAGACATTGCTCCAAATGGCTCACCAAACAACAGCTGCATAATCTGCCCCTGTGGGATAGGTTCAGAAAAGCACTAGAAGGCATCAGAAACATACATCCATTGTTTAAATTGTAAAACACAAATAACCCAAGTACACAAATTTCGAGAGAGTAGGGATAACAGCTAAGGTAGTACACATTCCTAATGTTCACTTTCACAGCTGTGCTACACGTTTCAGGAGGAAGAGAAAGTCTGAGTAAGCACTGGGTTTGGTACTGGTGGCTCACTGAGAAACTCTGAGCATCCATTTGTAGACTCCAAACTCACGTTTTTAGCATCCAGTCAGAAAAACCGCAGCTGTGAATATAGAAAAGTATTAGATGAAAACTGATAGAATGCATTATTACTAAAGCACTTTCTACAAAGAGCACCAATCTGCTCATCTCTTCACACCTCAAAGGATTTGCTATCAGATTCTGGTGAAGCAGCAGTCTTCCCACAGCCAGTTATGAATCTTTCTATTATAAATACAAGTTGAAAGCAGTGAGTCCCAGCAGTGAGGGTGTCTCCACTCCTGGATGTCTCTGCCAAATGCCAGGTACACCTCCCTGGGGCAGGAATTTGGAGAAAGGTGAAGTGGGACTGGAAGATGCCTGCTAAGAGCAGCCTGAATCACTGCTGCCAGCTCCAGTGCAGAGTGGGCTCAGAACACATTTTAGAATTAAGCTCTATGAAGGAAGAAAAGTGACTCATGAAGAAGGCTTTAAAGTTATGTAATGATTGTCCTCTCCTCAACTTACTCTAGGCACATTATTCTAGTCCTAATTGTAAAATGCATACCTTATTTCTGCATTATTATTTTTCAATTGGCTTAAGTGTTTAATTCAATTTTATATTCCTACTTGGCCCTCCAGAACCATCAGAAAAATGTTTTGGCCTTTATTTCCTTCCATGCAGTATTTCTTTTTAGCTTCTCCTCTACTTTTCTTTGCATTTACTCCTCTGCTCTTCACCATTTCTGCTCTACACAGTGCTGCTCAGGACCTCACAGCCTTAGCATTCAGAAAAGTAGTACCTTGAAAAATTGTATGGCAGGGGAGAACATCAGCTGGCAGCAGTAAAGAGCTGCAAACAACCTTCCCTTGATGACAAGAACACATAAGTTTTTCTCCTTTTGATACATTCACACCTATGATACCAAATGTGTTTCAACACCCACAAGACTGGAACAAACCTCTTTGGCACCATTTTCCCCCCCCAGTATTTGTACCTTGTTATCATTCCATGTGTTTAAGTAACAATTTTGAGAAAAAAAAACAAACGTGAGTGTTGGACTGAATGGAAACATGGTAAAAATGGAAGTTATACATTGAAGATACTTTTTTTTTGTTTGTTTTGCCAAAAGCAACTGTCAGGAAAAGTTATCTGTGAGTCAAGATTTCAGGCTCAAGATGAGAGTGTGGACAGAGAATTTGGTTTTCATTATGGTGCATGCTTCTATCTCTGCAGCTGTGATTTTTCTGTCAAATTCAACCTAAACAACATCTGTGTGCCAGACATGTACCGCAGTGTGACATGCTGGAGCAGGCAGCCACAGAATACCTTATCGTTTACAAGAAATCCTTGATGTTAAGATCCGCTAATGGGTCCTTTGTTGGAGGTTTCTTGGGGCTCTGAGTAGCAGGAGTTGGGCTTGGAGAAAGCTGACAAGACGCCAGCCAGGAAGGCAGGAAAAAAACAAAGCAGACAAGAATACACAAGCATTAGATAGACATAGGCAGTTCTCACACAAGCACATTGCAAGCATAAAAAGTTCTCATTTGTCCCTGAGTTCAGTGTGGTGTCATTTTGCTCAAGCATTGTTTGGATTTCCATCCTTACTACAGGGTTAACAATGTTTGGCAGATTTAATGGACATGGCTATAGACACTGCAGATCCTAATTAGCATAGCTTCAGATCACTCCCTCCCTGCAAGACAGAATAAACCCAGACAGAAGACACAATTGTTAGATGTTAAAAACCAAGGTTCAGAGCAAGCAGAGTGCATCCTGCAGAGTACAACTGAAAATCCCTGTGATTAGCACTTAAGTACAAATAATTTTACATTGAAATAAGGGTCCAAAACAAACTGGAAACATGACTAGGTCATGCTAGGTTCCTCCTTTGATAGGTGTAAAAATTGTCAGTTATTCCATAGAAAACGTCAGTTTTGACGTTCCACACATTTCTGACTATGGTGGTCAAATGATTCTCCCATTCCATCCTTATTCCTTCCCCTTCCTATAACTCAGGGTACATGAGGTATTTTATATGTAGCCCTGACACCTTGATGACCACTCTTTAAGAAAAAATTCTCTGTGTCTCATCATAATATTCTTGGTAAGTGCAGAGATATTTGGAAGTGGGAAGAAAAGCAAGACTAAGTATATTCTTAGAGCGCTTTCAAGTTCTTTCCATTTCTACACAGAAAACCTTGACAAGGTTCATTGGGAATTTAGTTCCCTACTTTACAAGTGTGGTTTGTTATATATTAATTGCTTAGTATTTGCAAAACAAGGGAGGGAGCCTGGTTTCCAGGGTTACCAGTGAGATTTACAGCTGCAGCACCAACTTCCATCTCTCTCCTTACTTGAAAGGCAAGATGGACTTCTGGCTCACAAAAATCAAAACACTACAGCTAAATAATTTCCTGCCTCTCCTCTGGAAAGGCCTTTCCTTTTCAGTGTTATTACAAACCAAACTCTACTTGAAGTAATAGCCTGGGACAGGTGTTACAGCTTATTCTACATCACCTGCTGAATGTAGCTATAGTAAATTTTGGTAGGCTGTCAATAGAATAGCAATGCTTGAGAGTTCCACTTGGAGCTTTACTCAAACATCCCCCAAAACCAGATCTTGGATGTAGTTAGCTGTAGGAGACTTTTCAAACCTGTTCCAATGGCCTCATACAAAGCAACTGAAAAAAAAAAATCCAGGTGGTTCACGTGATCTGCTGCAAGGCAGGCAGCTGATCCTTTACAACATCTCATTTACAGACCCAGAGCTAGAGATGAGCTGAGCTAACGCACCCACAGGAGCTGCTTTCTGGAGATGTGGAGAGCAGTTAAACATTCATGTAGCAGTACAGCTCACCTGTACACCAGGGCCAGTGGCGGCTCCGAACGGGGGCCTCATCATCGGCTGCCCGTACATCACCGGCTGCTGGGGCATCATGGGCACCCCTGCACCTGCTGGGGGCTGCAAACCAACACCGAGTCAGCAGGGGCTGGCTGAGGGAAGGAGAGCAGTGTAGCAAAAGAAACTCACCATCCCAAATGCTGCTCCTGGCTGTGGGACAGGTGGAGTACCTCCTGCGGCAGGAACAGCACTTGCTGGAGGCACAGCTCCCGCCTAAAAAATAAATTAAAAAAA
>NC_031770.1:79201653-79288372 GCF_001522545.3 Parus major | reverse complement strand
AAAAAAAAAAAAGCAAAAATCAAACAGAAACCATCTGGAAACCACACAGAGTTTCCAGCATTCTCAAAGCTGTTCTGGAAAGTGGGACTGTTATGCAGCACATATGCAGCCTCAAAACCACAATGCTTCAAAGAATGAGAGCTGAATGAGTCCTTATGCTCAGTTTTCTCCATAAGAAAGCAATGGTGACAGACTCCATTCTTTCTCTCCATGAACAGAGTCCATTTACTGACTCAACTCAAAATAGGCCCAAGAAAACACAGTTTTCCTCCCCTTTTACAAGTGTAAGAGAGCATCCCAGTTTCATAACAGCTTACACACTATGGCACTTATTGTATCACTGTATTTTAGTTAAAGCTTAAGCAAATTGTAAAGCTAAAGGAAATAGCTGGTATAACTAGTTTACAGTGAAGAAGAAATAATTATACAGCAAGATTCATCGTCATTAAAGGCTAAGTTCACACAATTAAACCACATTCAGAACCATTACATACTAGGGACAGTTTAGTTTATTTTGCTATGATTTTCATTCATATTCTTGACTTGTTATGATTTTCATTCAAATAATAAAAGGCAAAGAAGAAGTTTATATTCCACTAGAATTCAGGAAGACAGAACTGTTAAGTTTTATAGTCTGACTGGATATACAGCACAAGAGCATATTTAAACAAGGCCATCCCACCTCGCTCATCTAGCGCAGCCTACACATCATCCCTTCTGGCTCCCTTCTCTGTAACTTCCCATGCACAGTCTCCTTACAGACTTGAAGGCATCTAAACCTTTCTTTTTTGCAGATATATATGCAATCCAAATTATTAACAACTCTGAAGAGAGGCAGAAAGCATTCAAGGGAGGGATGTAAAAATGGCAGTAGGATTTCATTACTGCTCTTGTATGGCTGAAGCATTCAGGCATAATTTCTCAAGCTGTTACAGGAGCTGTATGGTCGTGCCTGTGCCTCCACATCCTTACCACCCACCCAGAGTCAGTAACATCCCACAACACTTGGAGAACAGCTAGCACACTCAGTTCAAAGTAGAGTGTGTCTCTGGACACTTCTGTGAATGCTGCACAAGTGCCCTCTGTTAATCTTTGCTTCCAGACTAAAATATGCCAGTTTCTTAAGAAGCTGGAGACAAGTCAAGATAACCTGTCCCACATTCATAAATCAAAACCACTGCATCTTCTGGCTAAGAATTTATGAACTCTGTTCCAGTCTGAAAGATTTCTGGGGAGCATTTCAGTTAAAAACTGTACTGTTCTAACACAGTCCTCCAAACTAAAACCAAGATCTGAACACTCAGGTATGAAAGGCAAGAAATTAAACCACACAGGTTGATGACATCAGATGCAGTGATCTGACTGCTTTTACAAGAACATATTGTAGCTCAACATCCAACTAGGCAGATGCCAAGAAAATGGCCATACAAACTGAACCTTCTTTTGCCTCTAAGCAGTAGGTCATTGGAGGGAATGGGCTTTGATATGATTCTGCTGATTTTAATCCTGGAATTGAAAGATCAGAAGAAAGGGAAGAAGTGACCAAAACTTAAGTGGTTCAACACTGACATGAAGAAAAGCTTTATTTTTGTCTTCATATTTATTTTGCCTGTAGACCTGGGTTTCTTTGATTTCAAAAAGTAGCTAAGAGCATGGTTTTAAGAAATATACACAACACATATGTTTCATGAAATGCTATGAAAACTAGCCAGATTCCCAGAAAAACTAGTTCCTTATCAGATGGTAAAATCAGTAAAAAAATCAGACTGATGCTGCAGAAGCTTGAAGTTTCAGGCAGTACAATCCATCAGGTAGTCCACACATCCAAGTAAAGCAGCAAAGAGATCGTTTTCAAGGTTACAGCACAGAAATGGTTAATCACTACTGCCATACTCAACCCACTGGCTGAGAATTGTCTGTTGGACAGACAGTCCAAGAAGAGCCATGTTAGAAGCTTCTAGCTAGTTTTAAGCCAGCAGTAGTAACTGTAGTGCAGATGAGGTGCTGTTAGTATCTTCATGTTTAGTAAGTGCAGTAAGAGATGAAAAAAAAATAAAAAATTTCACTTACACTGTACAGTATTGCCCAGCCTTTCTATCAAGAAAAAAATTTGATGTTACAACTAACACATTACTGAAGTACAGAGAATTAGTGTATCTTCCATAATGTTATGGAACATTCTGAGAGTCATGTTAACACCTGGCTGTGGCTTCATGGAACTGAACTGGCCACAGAACCCCTTAAGAATTCTTTCTTTCCTTTGCTAACCCAACCTTGTTCAAATGGAGGCTGTTTGGAGCCTTGTGATACATTTGATGAGATGTATAACCCCTCTTCAGATTACTTTTTGTAGATTACTCCTGATCAAGCTGCTCATGTGCCAAGTTTAGATTTTTAGCTCAACTCGACCCTCTTCTCTCAAAATAAATGCTGTCTGATACTATTTACAGGTTAATCTTAACTTTTCCAACTACTTTACCCTGCTAAATAAGCTACCCACTCCTGATCTAACATCAGTTACCTGATCAGTATGAATACTGCATAGTCTTTTGATCTACTTCATTCAGTAAATCTTGAGGAAAACCTATTTATTTTCTTTCCTTATGGTTCATCAGCTTTGGATCAATACTGTTTTATTCTGGGCACATGACCTGCGCCTGATCCTGGGCAGACCTATGTGGCTAATCACACACTTAGAAATGCCCACAGGTATTAAATGTACAGGTAGAGCAATTTCTTGACACATATGCTAGTATATTTTTCATTTACTACTCAATGGTTTATTTATACCAGCTGTAAATCTGTTCTTAAAAAATGTGACTTGAAATACTCGTATCATTTACACAGAAGCAAACTCTTTAGCCTCAGTAGAGTGGAACAGACCCTAGAGGTATGCTTGCACAGTCTCATCAAATACTGGAAGTCCAACACCAGTGTTATCTATGGATTAACCACCTACCAATGGACCACCTGGGACACCACCAGTTGACCATGTTGCAGGTGCTACTTTTGGCTGCCAGTTCGCTCCTCCTGTTAACTTTTTCTCTCCAGCATTCCACTGAAGGTCTCCCCTAACAGAGAGGGAGAGAGGCAGGCTATTATTTGCATACTTCCACAGTGGAAATGAAAACCAGTTGCAGCATACGTTAGCATTAGACGTGCAGCTACATTAGCTTATGGTGTATGCAGTTATTAACAGAAAGATATACTTTTAGTGACACTCAGTTTCAAGGGTTGTTAGCAGTAGACACCAGAACACTCTAAGCTGAAGTCAGTTACATGATTATGGCCTTTGTGGTGAGAATTAAAGAGAAGTTTTACTTAGTATTGACTGAAGGTAAGATATTGCATATACCCTTGCAAAGTAGGAAGAGGGACTGCTACTGCCTATTCTACTGGGGCCAGGCAGGAGAGCTGCCTGCTAGATGTCTCTGAAAGGCCATTTCAGTGCTGGAAATCTTGCTCAGACAGCTGAAGAAGGAAAGCATTCAGTTCTGCAAAAAGTTGATAGATACAAGAGAAACAAATCATTCATAGAATAAAAGGGCTGCTGCAATACCAGGTTCTGTTAGTGGCTGCTCTACCCAGAATAAAATTCACCATTTGAACAAAGTAGATCGAAGGAAGCTACATTTTGGGGCTAAACCTCATGATGTGTTTGTACATATCCCTCCTATCGTCTCCACAGAGGCACAAAACATTTTGAAGTCGTGCATACAGAGGAAGACTCAGGGCAGAAGCAAGAAATTAGGTTAGGAAGATGCAAAAATAAATCCAATGCTGTAAGTATTTCTTTTTGCAAAAAGAAGCTTATCGCTGCATGGAATGAATCTCTTTTTCTATTTTGGAAGTATTTCAATGCCTACACAATAAGTACATCCAGCATCTGTAAAAATATAACAAAACTATTACATATTAGCATAGATTACTGAGAGAAGCTGCACAAATAAATATTATCTGGACTATTTGTTCATTATAAACTGTTTGGAAATTAGCTATCCAACAGGAAGACAGTAAGTTGCAGGAAAAAAAAAATTCTAACACTCAGATTAAAGACAGCAAGTTCATAAACTGTATCAGGAATATTGAACCTTAATTATTCAGGGAGCCTGTACAGAAGAGAATACTTGCTTCAGAATTTATCTGGACTGGGAGACTGGGGTATAGAACCAATTCATTATCTCTTAATAAACAGTGAAATAGATGTAGTGCTATACAGCAGAGGAGAAAACTTCCTTTTATCTTTAAGCACAGTTGAACTTACTTTTTAGAAGTAGTACCAGAAATTCCAAGATCTGAAAATTGCAAGCAAAAAAAAAAAAGGAAATAAAAAAGAAGCCACATGTTTAGTAAATTGAAGCATGTCAAAGCAACAGCTTACATTTCATTGTACCTGGGCTTATCAAGAGCAAAGAAGTTTTGGCTGTCTTCATTTGCAGAGGACTGGCTACATCTACCTATTCTTTAGAACAAACATCTAAAAACCTTGGAGATGTTTTTTGCACTTGAGAAAGTAATTTTTGCTTCATAAGCAAACCAAAGTAACTGTATTTAGGTCTACAAAATGTTAAGTTATTTAAGAGCACTAAACTATTTACCATGAATGACAACACTAGTTTCTGTTCCTCATTGCACATATGGAAATAAAAAGCTGTATTCCACATTCACATAAATGTATTGCCTATAAGTTTTACACTGTTTTATCTGTTCTACCATACATGGACACTCCAAATAGTTTCCTTAATTACCCTTTGGAAGAAGTCTTAAGCTAAATTTTGAAGATACACTTCTCACAGGACCAAAATATGTCCTGTAAGTCATAAACTGCTGTTTGATTTTCTCCTCCAAACTTGGATATAGCAGATGACTTGCAGAAGATGTTTGAAGGGATTAAGAGTCTTGCTAACTTCTAAGCACAGTATTTTCCCCCACATCTAACAGCCATGTCTGCATCATATGTATTTGTTGTGGTGTGTTTACATATACTAAGGGAGTATTCCTTTTATACAATTCTCCAAAACACAGCTTCAGCAGGATTAGCCTAGGTGGGCTTCCGTTAGATTTTTGGAGGGGGTTGCAGCTACTCATCTCTAATTACAAAGGCCTTTCCCTACTACAGGAAAGTGCTTACTTTAGTTTTGCATTTCAAGAAGATGTTGGGTAAGTTCTCTGACTAAGAAGAGGTCTGTTCTTGAGTGCACGCATCACCTCACTGCAACTCTTTCTCTCATTAAACATGCAGTCAGCTATTTTTGTCCACCAGCTTTGCTGCTTAAACTGCCATCAGACACTTTGGACAATTTTCACCTTTCCATCTATTACAGAGGGGCACATCCATTTAGAGTCTGATGTGCCTCTGGAATGTACCTGGGACAGTCACACATTATGAATCATACCTACCAGACAAATGACATTATTTGACTCAGATCCCGGGCTCCAAGGACAAACCCAGACTAAATGAATCAGCTATCTGAACCAAGCCTTATTCCTGCTGATAGCTTCCCCAGTTTCCACAGCAGAACAGGAGGATACTGAAGGAAGCTTAAACAGACACCTATTTGGCTCCACAGAAAAGCAACAGGCATGCCACACCACTTAAAACCAAAATTTGTCACTTACTGCCTACTAAGTTTGCAAGAGACGAATCAAGATCACTTCCAAGGCCTTTGCTTGCTGCTGCAGCAGGGACTGCTGCTGTGGCTGTAGGTGCTACAGGTTGACCAGAAGGAACCATAGTTGGCATAAGAAGATCACCTAAGCCATCAAACACTGGAAGTGAAAGAAAAGTGAGTTAGAACAGCAGCTGTGATCAAAAATGCACTGCCTGCTACTCTGCTGTTGCTCAACAAATACAGCACAGACAACCACATCACAAGTCTTACCGAAACACCATTTGACATTAAAAGTAATGCCAACAAGGGCATGCATGTCATTTTACTAGACACTGAATGTACAGTAAATCTCAAAAAGCTTTACCAATGAAAACTAGTATGAGAAGACATGCCTAAAAGGGATTTAATTAGAGAGTTGAATCTACATAGATACAGCACCACTTCCACATGACACTATTTTATTTACAACCATCCTTACAGAGATGTCAGATACACACACATTTGTCAGGAGATATTCATTTAAAGGTTTTTAAAATGAACATCTTGCTGCAAACACCAGTCAGAGTTACTGGGGCAAAGGCAGTCTTATACCTTGACATCTCACAGCAACAGGATTGGCAGTCTCTATTCACTTGCAAGCAGCGGGGAATTGGGAAAACCTACTAACATCTTAGGAGATCAGAAGGAACCAGAACCATCCACACAGACAGTGCTATTCTCCTTAGTCCAGTCATCTAACTCAGAAGTTCAGTTTTTTAGATCCCTTGGAGTCAAACTGCTTGGTACATCTCATGCCTGAGTTCTATCTTCTGATCTGTATTTCAGGTACATGCTAATGTTAAGTCAACAGGGAGGGATAGCATGTGCACTGGCAAGCAACCAAATAACCAAGCAGCAGTACTATTTCCATCTTTTTTTCTTGTACGGTTGTAGAACTCACCAATTTTAAGTTTGTAGCAAGGACCCAGCATGAAAAATATAGAATGGAAGAGATGCAAACAAAATGATAGCAGTGATAAAAGTTTAAGCTTATAGTCAGGCAAAAAACTCTAGGCCAGTTTCTGTTGTGTGTACCCTCAGGTGCCATGCAGGCTCCAGAGCACCATCAGCAGCAGTGGCAAGATGACTTGCCTGTATACTTGATTTACAGAGTAGTGCTTTCCTTGTGCAATTCCTCATTCATGCTATCAAGCACATGCAAGGATGATGTATACGCTAGTTTGGTTTTTACTGGCATGGTCAAAAATGCCAAAAAAATGGGTACAGAATACCAGTGGGTACAAATACCCAAAAATGGATACAGAAAGTTCTTGGGCACACACCAGCCTTATCACCACCCTGAGTTCTTCCAGTAAGAAAGAAAAAGGAGGTCACTGATATTGCTTGTACTCAGAGCCTTAATATGGTGTCATTAATTCATCTACCACACAATACCCATGTGAAAATTAGAAAATTCACAGGATGTAACCCTGTGGCTCACCTGATGCATCAAATGAACTGCCAGTTGTTGGAGCCGTTGTCCCAAAAGCTGCATCAAAGTTAGGCTGTAGTAATCCAGTTTGAGCTGGAGTGACTGGGGATGGTGATGGAGAGGGAGCAATAAAAGAACCTCCAAAGCCTTTAAAAAAAACACATAAGAGAGGTGAGGACATTAGAGTCTGCCCTGTGTTTACCAAAACCTCAATCTGTAGAGGGCAGAATGATAAAGACAATTCTTACTAGACCATTTTAAAATAAAGAACATTTCAGCAGCTGAGGTGAGCTTGCCTGTTGTTGTGTTTATTAGACTTACTTCAGTAAAATGGAACCAAGAAACCCTTATAACCCAAATCCTAGCCCACAGCAAGTCTCATGCTCACAGTTGCTAACCCCGAATATGGAAAAATTCACTGGCATCAGAGATCTGCCCTCATCTCTCCACGGTCTGTTCTTGACATGAGCTTGTCATGGAATAATGTATGTTGGAAGGGATCTCTGAGGGTCAGCCAGCCCCACACCTTGTTTAAAGTCAGTCTAATAAAATCAAGTTGCCCAGAGATTTGCCTTGGCACCTCCAAGAGGAGATTTTACTGGCTTTCTGGGTGGCCTGTTGTCATATCAGACCATTACAGTATTTAATGAGTTTCTCACACACATTGCTGTTTTTCACTATCTTTGTGCACCTCCAAGAAGAACCTGGCTAGTCTTCTCTGCATACTCCTGTGAGTTTAGATACCTCTAAGGATTCCCTTTGGCCCTCAAGGCTGAATGAGCCCAGTTCAGCCTCTCTGCACACGTCATATGCACAAGTTGCCATCTCTGTGGCTCTCCATGGAACTCACTCTGGTATGCCTTGATCCACATCAAGAGATTCTCTAATACATTCCAGACTACCCATGCCCAGCTGCATTCCCTATCTCCCTTCCAGCACACACTATGGTGGTTCCAGTTGCCCTAGTGCCAAAGCTTGTGATAGTGATGCTTTCTCCAGCTGCCTAAAAAAGGCTTCCTGCACTCGCCTCTTCTTGAGGAGGTGGTCTGCAGCAGATGCCTGCTAAAACATGACTGATGCTAGATCATCAACTGCCCAGGGCAAAGCTCCATGCATTCAACCACCTGCACAGAAGTACTAATCTCCACAGAATCAGACCAGAAGCAGGTTGACAGATCCAGGGATGACAAAGGTGGTTCACTGCAGCAATCCCCAAAGCACAGGAGCCATCTAAAGAGCCTGTCTCTCCACTTCCTGAGTGAGAACAAGGAGCCTGGCAGAAGGGTGTGATCCAATACCTATTAATAAGATTCTGTTTAGAAAGTTCTGTAACCTTTTGCAAAGCCCCATAAAGCATCTGTTTTTCCAGCTACAGAAGGGACAGCTCCCCAGCTTCTGGTGGAAATTTGTTTAATGACTGACCTTAATTCCATAGCTTTTAGCCTTGCACAATTTAAGAGGAATACCTGGCAGAGAAGCCATAAAAAATCTTTAACAAACCAAGTTCCTAGTTGTCTAGAGATTTCACAAGATCCCAAGGAAGTGTGCAGAAACAGCAGCAACTGAGTTAGATGTGTTGTCTGGACACTCTCAACTGCTTGATTTTGAGGTTGCTTTTACACAGTCAAGTAAGATGCTATTAAAGTACATACCAGGACACATAAACACACAGTTTAATTGGATAGAAAGATCTAGAAGGGAAAATGGCTAGACTGTTGTATTTATCAGCATAGTTCTAGTTTTGTCTGCTGAAAGGCTTGGAGTAGGAAAACATGTCTTCCAAATTTCCTAAGCAAGCCAAGAGCAGGAACTTATTTGACAGCAGAACACTTAAGACAATTATGAGTAGTAAGTATACTCATAGTGTTATGCATATAAACACTTAGCACCACCAAACACTCATAAACCATGAAGGACAAGCCTTCAGCCACCATATGAACTCCAGACACTCTTAAATTTAAAACTGAAATACACTGCAGGCTATACATCTGCCATTATCTAGAGTGAACAAATGCTTAGCAATATGCTGCAATGTTTATAGACTCCCTCCATCAGCCAAAAAAAAAAAATCATCTACTTAGAGCCCTTTGGAATGTATATTCAAAGAACAAATAAAATAAATTTTAGAAAAAATCATCTACTCACCCCAACTGCTTCAGGTCTGTTTGAGTATTTAGACTTAAAACATCCCTTTTATAATTTAGGTTTTGATTTAGTGTAACACATCACATTCAGTGAGCACATCGCTGAAGTTTACAGCCATCTGGAGCACAGTTCCTACTTGCATTTACACTTAGTTATGGATAACAACATAAAATATTTTATACTGTAATATTTGCATAAGCAGAATTAGCTTCTAGTCCAACAACCTCATTGCACCCAGTCTTCTGATAACACGTCACTGCAAAAGACTGTCATGTTCCAGAATCTATTAGTTAAAACCTGACCTATGGCCTTAAGCCATCCATAAACTAATATAAAGACCTACTGAAGCAATATAAAAAAAAAGGTAGTCTTCTACCTTAAAATCTGAAGCACTCGGTCCTAAAGCTTTAGAATGCATTTACACATCATGTCCCAATTTAAGAATCTGGCTTGCTGATTGAAAATAGATGTATATCTTATTGTTATCTTTATTATATATTATTATTATCAACTTCTTCCTTCCTGTTGCACAACTAGACAATGACACAAATTCCTCTTTCAGAAACATGAGACAATTTAAGACAACTTTTCTACAAACCAGAAGTGCATGTGTTGGGATTTTGCTCTCTACAAACTTCAGACTGGGATGGGGATGAGTCACAGCTGTTTAGCACAATCACTACAATACATGGTATAGCACGAATTCTGTACACACAGAATTCAGCTGAAGCTGCTTATCCCTAGAGTGCAGACTAAAATAATAGTTATTCAACCTTTGATACAGGGTGTGACAGTGATGCCACATTCAGCACAAGCAGAGACCTCATCTCACCCAGTAAAAGGAGAGGGTCTCCACCACTTCTCTGCCCTTGCACTCAGAAAAGCGTGCTTTTATTGTCCCACTCTCCTAGGCTAAATGCAAGACTGCTATCAAGTCAGTCATTCAAGCTAACATTTAAGTGTTCAATCTGCCCCAATTAAAGCAACCAAACTGAATTAACTCGAAGTTTAATTAGCAGTAAGGAACAAGAAGCATAGCCTGAAATATTGCTTAACTTTAGTACTGTTACAGACAGCCAAAGAAACTTTATGCAGACACTCATACTCAGTGAACAGTACAGAAAAATAAGGGTTTGTGGGAGGTAGGAAAACAAAGAACATAGAAAGAAGATCATCTAGGAAGACAGCTTGTACTTCAGTATATTGCCTCCACTAGAAGTCACTCTAGCTTTAATTAAAACATCTAAAGTACTAAGAAATCTCATGAATAAGTATTTTATTTCACTATCTACACCCAAGGAACATAAAATATTTCAGACACCATTTCTGAGTATTGCTCTAAAGTAACAAGCTTTTAGAAGTTCTTTATTACCAGAAAGTAGGTCTGCAGAAGCTGAGGAACTAGAAGCAGCCTGGGTTGTGGGCTGGGGTTCAGAAGCACTACTTCCAAAAGCATCTAAAGGGAATTCCAGAAAGCATCAAGAAAAAGTGAGGAGTTCAATATTAAATACATCAATTCATTGCTTATGGTAAATAAAAGATGACGAAATAACCACTTCATACATCAGAAGAAGAAAATGAAACTGCTTGGCCATCCTTATTGCAGAGCAGTACCATGGATGCAAAGTTCAGGTGGAAAAAAGGATGTACAACAAACGAGCACTTGAAAAAATCTCTTTTATTTGGGTGTCTTCTCAGATACAAATCACAGCATTCAAGACAACAGAGGTTTGGAGATGAATGCATTAGCTGAAAGATTGGAGTAATTCCAGCCAGAAGCCAGTGGCTCAAATGAAATAATTTTAGAGGAATATCTCACTAATGCCTGAAATTCACCGCTTCTAAGCACCATTTCTGTTCTTCAACATGCTTATGGTTGGTCGTGCATCCTAATTTCCACCTTGTCAAATCCTGTGATTCAGATATACCCAGTCTGAGACAAGTCACCCTCAAAACTTCAGCTGCTTTGAGAAACGGAACTGAGAGAAAACAGCATGACCATGGAGAGTGGCAAAGAAGAAAAAGGACAGAGGAGAATTTCACTGGACATCTGAGGGAGAGCCACACATGCACTGACTGGGGACAGAATGGCAAGTGTCAGGACAACAGAAAGACTGACAGCTTATTTGCAGTTCGTTATGGTGCAGTTTTAAGAACCAGACATGCCAGACTCAGCTCTTAAGGCCACACAAAAAAGTTGTGAGAGGGGGACACCCGCAGCTTTAGCAAAGCGCAAAGGTAATTGAAATGAAGTGATTCAACTCCGAAGTGGTGAGGAAATAAAAAATACCCACCACCAAATAGGTCAATCACACCTGAAGAATCCACCTTTGCTGGAGAGGCAGTGGGTAGAGGAGAGGGGGCTGCAAATGCATCCACTGCAGTAAGCATAGGATAAATAATATTTAGTATCAGCAAGGCAAAAATGATAGCTAAATATTTCAAAGCCACATGGGCTCCAACAGATAGAACCACAGGTTTGGTTGGGTAATAGTCTCCAGAACTGCAAACACAAAGTGTTACATTTCTCACACAGCAACTGAAAACCACAGTACTTTAAAGAAAACATTACTTATTAAGCATTTTCTTATGCTTAGAGGAGGATTTCCTCTCTCAATAGCCACATCACTTACTTACTGAACTTCAGTGTCAGACACCTCATGATTTGCATCTTCAGCAAGTGCACATCTTGTGACCAAAGCAGCAAACCCAAAACTTAATATTTCTTGATATTTCAGTTTAAAGATGTAAACTGGCAGTTAGTTAATTTTTTTTTAACTTTTGGAAAAAAAAAATTCAAACCCAGGAAGTCTGTGGAATGGCCTGTGAAAACAAGCACTCACCAGATAAAAGATCACCAGTGAGGGAACTCTCAGGCACAGGAGAAGCTCCAGGTTGTGGAGATGAAAATGTATCTTCCAGAAATAAAAGAAAAAACGAGAAGTAAGTATCACTGAAATCAGTTTACACCATTGCACAGCCTCAAAGCAGCAGAGTATTGGAAGAATTCTCTCTTTACCTGTACCAAAGAGATCTATGCTAGGAGTAGCATCTGGTTTAGGTGCTGCAGGTGCATCAGGAGCAGACTCAAATAAATCTAAGGCCAAGAACACAACACATCTTTAACTCATTTTTGAAAGGCAGGACTGAAAAAAAGAAGTTTCCAATTTTGCACATCATATTTGAAATTAATAGGCTCTCTGGTCTGAAAGCCTAGCACACAACACGCATGCAACAACGAATTGTTCATTTGGTACTCCTGACAGATCAATCCACCAGAATCAAAGAGTTAAAAACAAAATTACCACCAAATATATCTAGAGCAGGAGGAGCGGAGGTGGTGGCGGTAGCAGAAGTGGTGGCAGTAGTGGTGGTAGTGGCAGTAGCTGTAGTAGCAGTAGCAGCAGCAGCAACAGCAGCAGCTGGAGAAGGAGTTGTTGCAGGAACTGGAGTGGCTGCACTAGTTGTAGGGGTAACTACAGGAACAGCAGTCTCTGTTGGCTTCATAGCAAAGAGGTCCAGCTCAGGAGCAGCCTCTGCACTACCTTCGGATGGGGCAAAGGGGTCTTGTAAAAAGGAGAGGGGAAATATATGTGTATGCATTCTTAGGATCAGTGAGGGAGGAAGTCAAGAACAAAGCAACTATAGGCAATGCACATACTGCAAATACACTCACGCACACAGAGGAGGTCGCTCTAACATCTAGCTTACTTATCCAGACATGTTACTTAAGTTTTTCTACAACAAAGGCTGTCTGAAAGGCTGAGCAGTCTAGTTACTAGAGGGCAAAACTTTCAAAGGCTCTTTGACGAGGCCAAAGAACCAAATATGACAGAGGACTATCCAGGCTACTGCTTACAACTCAGCACTGATAGAATTGTTCATAAGCACTACCAAATAAACACAGTCACTGGGACTCAGAAACAGGCAGTTTCATTAAGCATGCTCTTCAGTTTAAGGTTTGTTTTTACCAATTGCAAACGCTATGAAATTTTCAGAAAAACACACTGCCATGTAGTTTAAACAACAAAAAAACCCAAACAAAAACCAGCAAAACAAGAGACTATCTAATGACATAAAACCCACCATTTCCTGAACATGCATCAAGAGCTGCTGCTACAGGGGTTGGGGTAGCTGGTGCTGCTGCCCCTTCAGCTGCTGCAGGGGCTTCCCCAGGAGAAGCTGCAAAGGCATCTTGGGTGCAGTTTAGGAACGGAAATTAAAAAAAAAAAAAAGAATAAAGAGAAGAAAAATATAGGAAAAGAACCAAGTTAAATTGCATAGGTAGATCCCCTTATACAACATGAATGTAATTACTCCAACAGCAAGACAACTCATGCAGCGCAAAACGCTTTGTCTCTCCCCCAACCCCACACAAGCAGGTTCTAGAAAGGGTTTGCAGATGGAGCTTCTAGGGTTGCTCACAATAAGCACAGTGAATGTAAAAGAAGGCATTATTCTCATTGTATAAGGGTTCAGAGCAGCATGCTCATGTACTACCCAAAATCAAGTAATTAACAAAATTAACTTAAGAGCAGATATTACCGACTTGCATGCTCAAAGCCTGTATTACATGTGATCAATCTGCAACTGTGAGTTTACTTGCATAGTGCTTTTCACTGCTACGAATAACAATCCAATTACTCTGGTAGATATCTGCATCTACCATTTCTAGTCTTTGAGCCAAGTCAGTCATGCAACATCTGAAAAATTGAACTTACTTGTTTCTTAACAGTATTCCAACTGGATCTTTCTGAAGCCATAACCTGATGCATAGGTTATATTTACTCAGCTTGCTTCAAACAGATCAAGATTGTTCATTTTAAGCGATGGTTGGTGAGCCATAACCTGTCTGTCCTTTTAGGATCACTTCTAAGCCAACCAGCCAAGTTAGGGAAAGCAACTAATTTGGGTTTTTGGAATGACTTGCTCATGAGGCTTTTTTGAATATTTTTTTTTGTTTGCCACTTGTTCTTTGTCTGGTTTTTTTCTTTTTGTTTGCCAGTTCCTAAGTGGCATGCTTAAATTTCAAGCTATGAACAGCATTATTTCTAGGCTTAAACCAGCATTTGCACTCTTAATTCTATGAAGTAGTCCTAATGGACAGTGCCATTTGGACTATCCTCATAGGCAAGCATTTTCTTCACAAAAAAAACCCGACTGCACAATGAGGACTAAATACTTCAAGATGCTTGTAAAGGACATTTTTCTAATGCTACAAAAATTAACAAGTTTAAAAAAATCTGTTAGGGAATACTGCAATTGCACTGTCAAATTAGCATAGGAAAAAGCTTGACATGCTTTAACTTGAATGTCAATTTTAAAATGAAAACAACCATTTTAAAAACAAATTCGTGCCAGGTAATCTAAAAAGCTCTAAAGAACATGCATCGAAACTTCAACAGAAGAGAAGAAAGCCCACTAATCTCGTACAATAGAATTAAAATGAGTTAGTAGCAAAAAAGACCTGCTAATAAGCCATTTCAAATATAATTCTATTTTTCAAGTAACAGGGTTGTTCAACAACAAAACTGGATGGCAGTTGTCCAAGTAAAAACATCAGAATGAGTCAAACATCCCAGTGTTGTGTGTGTACCAGACACTGGCGTGCACCATGGAGAAGGAATTCAGCACACAACTGAACTGAAGAGTTTTGCATCACCCTGCTTGAGAAGATGTTTTGTGTAACATCAGGTGTGCTCAGTTTGGCACTACAGGGACAGCTTTCAGATGGAGGGGCACCCTGGGCTCTTTCAAAAAAACATAATTGTGCCCACACAAGCTTGTAGGCCAACAGCACAGGCACTGGTCAACCCTACCTACAATTATTTTTTACTGACACTTCTGAGTAAGGTTCTTGCCAAGCACTGTAACTTTTTTTTAGCATCAGACTTGGGTTAAATGGCAAGTGGAATAAACACCTAAGTTCATACAGGGATCTAAATGAAAAATGTCATAGTAAGAACTCCTAATATTAATTACTCTGATTAGTTCAAGAAACCTATACGAACATAGAGACAAACCAACCTGAACAGGTGACCCTATAACTCACAGCTTAAACCAAGGGTTTGCCATTGGGTTTTACTTAAGTTAGTGCTGATTAAGTTCTTTCCAGAAGTCTCTGCTGCTCCTGCACAGTTGCCCTCTGCTAAAATCTAGCATAACATGCAAAAATGGATACAATTAAATCTGCATATTTTATTATTAAAGAAAAGGACAGTTCATTTTCTTTTTTGTTCCTTCATATTGGCGTAGTAAAGCTATATTTGCACATTCAGCAGTGTAAGAGATTCTCTCCCTTTTAAGTAGCTACTGAATTCTTTATGTTCTTGCATCTTCTGTTTAAAAAGTGAATTTAGCTTTTTGACTTGTAGAATCAAGTAACATATGGTCCTCACTTGATTTTCTTGACATCCTGAAAACTTAGAGATGTTGCTGAAACCTTTGCAAGTTTACACTGCATGAAACATCTACCAGGAGTGACAGGTATGTATTAGGTACTGCATTACACCTGAATTCATTAAATCTAGTTCTTACTGAAATAATGTGCAAACAAGGGGTCTTCCAAGTTGTTAAACACTGAAGTGCTTCGATACATCTTGTCTGCAGCAAAATAAGTGTTCCTGCAGAGTGATCTCTTTAATCTCATAAATCTGGGCTTTATTTGATGCCATGGCATCAATACATGACAAATTTACACAGATGATACAACTGACTTATAATCATTAATGCATTATGAAATATGTGAAACAATCCCACGGAAGTCACAAGTAGGGGAAAGATCATAGAACTGAAGTGTACACAAGAAACTGTTTCCAGAGATTTTTCCCTCTTCAGTCACCCTTCATTACTTTTTGACATAGAAAACCTGACCCGAGTTATAATGAAATATTTCACTACGCCCAAAGCTAGGAAATAATAATTATGCAAAGTGTTTGTTGTTTGTTTAGTATTTATCAATGAAGTGGTAGCTTGCTATACCCGCCTGTACCAACATAAGGGATATTCATCAACCCTGAACTGCCAAGAGTCTTCATCACTTTGCCTGTAGTTTCTTTACAGATAGGCCATAGTTCTGCCCACTTACAACTCAAGTTATCTTAATGCCTAATAACTGACATTTGCACAGTGCCTGCCATGACTTGTTACTTGCACTGACTACTGATTAATCCCACAACAAAATGTAACTCAAGAGCACATTACACATGTCCAAAAATACTGTGCTCAAATTCTGTTTCTGGGTGACATATCAAGTTATTTTGCCTTTATTCTTCCTTTGCATTTCTCTTTCACAGGAATGATTCCAGCTGCACTTTGAAAACAGCCTCCTCTTGTTTATCTTTGAAACACAATTAGGAGCTCTTCAAGTTGGCCCAGGTATCTGAAAGCTTGCCTATTAATCAGATAGAGTTCTTTAAAAAAGCTGTGCTGGATCAATTCTGTATTTCTCGTCTGCTTTCCAATACCATATCAGCAATGAACATAAAATTCAGAGCTTATCTCTCAAAGCCCAGTCTTAGGCAGCAGACAGGCTCCCATCAGCTAAAGCATCAGCCATACAGTGTAGTCAACAGTTATTCCAGAGCCTCCTCTACTGCTTCTTCCTTCAGCTTGGCGACCTTTTCCCTGCAGCTTTCAGCTTCTTTCCTACACAGACACTCCCTGAAGAAGCTTTACATTCTTTCTCCTGAGATTACTTCTCCCACCATTACTGACCACAACAAATTGTGTGAAACAACAAAGCACTGGCAAACTGCAAGTTAATGTGACCTTGAAGACTGTATCTCCAGCAGACCTCAAAGGTGAAATACCTACTTAATAGGATTAAGTGTAAGCATGTCTAGCACCACAAAAACTAGAGAGCAGCAGTGTCTGCACAAAAACAATCTCTTCTTGCACTGGAAACAGTCTTAAGGCAACAAGGAATGTTAGTATATGATGCTAGAATATACTTACAGAACAGCCTTCAGGAGGAAAAAACACAAAGAAACAAAAAAACTCAAACCATGAGCAGAGAGATGGAAGTTCAACATAGACTCATGGATCTTAAAAGGGTCTGTCCAAAGTGTCTTGAAGGCACTGCAAAAGTATCTTTACTGCTTGGTGTGTTTTGAGCTTTTTCTTATTGAGAACTAGAGGTTTTCTGCTATCATAAATAAAAGAACCTTGCGTCATTCTGAAGTGTTCCAGGAAAAAAAAAAACCCAAACTGTATGCATCTAATATATAATCCACTGGATATTTATCACATTTGAGTGACAAAATACATTCTCTTTAAAGGAAGAGATCAAGTCACAGAAGAAGAGTGGAGGTTTTTTTCCACATTGAAGGGTGAAGCTCCCCTGCGTCACTAAGTTATCTAGTGATCAGTTAAATCTCTAGAAACTAAACACATCCAGGTCTTTGCCTGACAAGCCTGGAAGCAGGCACATGACTTGGCAGTAGCTGTTTTTCCAGGCACATAGTAATGGAAAAGATAGAAAAAAAAATTGCATCTTGTCACTGTAGTATGGAAGAACAAGAATAGTTAGACGTTTTTCTAATCCTGTTTCAAGTTCACAGTGATTTCTATCAATTTCGATATCCTTTCATTTTTCATAAAGTCCTATACCTATTACTAAATTCATTACTAAATTACTAAGTTAATGAATTAATCATGCAATTTGAAGGTGCAGTATCGAAGACTGGCTCGACCTCAGTACTTATACTCATACTTATGGTATGTAACTATGGTTACATACCATAAGTTTCACACTCTATGCATCTGCAGGGTTGTCAATGAGCACAGGCCCTGGCTTCTGCAATAGGCTCCTGAGAGCAACCAACATCAAACTCTCTCTTGCTCCTAGTGGCATCCAGAACCTTTTTGGACAACAACTTTTCATCTTCAACAATTTGGAAGATGCTTCTCAACTGGCTGATCTTGTGGCACTTGGATTATTATCAATCTTTGTAAAAGGAGGGGTAAGCAGGAAATAGCAGTTGTATTCCTTTCTTACAGCTTTTCACCACTTTACTGGGGGATACTTTGGTGCTGTCTGTTGAACTCAGACATAAAAAAATCTTCTAACTGGGAACTTCCAGTCTTAAGGAAACACCTTTGTAGTCAAACTGCTTATACATAAGACCTCTCTGGCACTCCTATCAGTAGAAGTGGCAGATAAACACACCCCACAGAGAAGATGCTGGAATTCAGTCTTGGTAACAAATAAGTCATTACTTATTCCTGACATCCCCTGTCATGCTAGAAATACACATGAGATAAGAGAAAACTAAAAAAAACACAGTGGTCAGGTGATCTTAAACAGAGTTTGTAAACAAGAAGGTTTCTCCACTACTGGGCTGGTACATTGTTCAAAAGAAATTAATTTTTGGCATGCTCTTGGGAAGCCTCCTGCTCCACCAAAGTACCAAGAATCTGACAACATACAGTGGGAAATGTACTCTTACTCACGTGGATAGCAGACAGCATTAGAAACGGAGTGAGCATAATTAAACTCTAAGAATATTTTTTCCTTTTTTTCCCTTTACATATTATTATTTGCATAGTTGGCATGTAGAACAAGTTCATCACCCCTTCAATTCACTGCAAATATTTCTGAAATAAAGCCCAGATTCAAGATTGCTGAAATACAGTAATTTCAGCTGTCTCAATACTCTGTTTGCAGGAAATACCCAAAAGAAACACAACACAGTAAAAGTGTGACAAGGGGCAGACACTGTCACATCCATCCTCTTCAACTACAAAAGCACAGCTGCTCTTCTCAGAAACTCTGGTAAAGTGCATAGTTATTGAATAATATGGAAACAGTTCCTGCTTACCCCCATGTGGACTGGAGAACTACTGTTCTTAGCTGTTCAATCATAAGGTAACTCAGCCTAAGGTTTACAATTTTCCATATACTTTTCCATATATAGGCAGAGGAGTCTATTAGCTAAAAGCACAGCAAACAGAGGTAGTTGGGCACTTTTTATTTCCTGTTCCATCTAGCATCCAACACACAGGCACTTCCGATGCAGCTGGTTAAACCAGAGGCCTCATTACACAGCTGAGCTCAATAACTGCTTCCACTGCGTCATGAACTGGTGTAGAGCACTACAGCAACCAGACTAACCTCCAAAGAGATCCACTTCAGCAGTGGCAGCAGTGACAGTGGTGGCTGTGGCGGCAGCTGCTGTAGTAGTTGTAGTATCAGTAGTTGGAGCAGTAGCTGCAGTAGGCTCTGGGGCAAATGGATCTGAAATCTGTGGCTCAGAGGTAACACCGGAAAGCGCAGCCAGATTATCTATATGCAACCATGTAATGAAGATCAAACAGGAAAGGTAAGGGGAAAGGCAAAGACCACAGTTGCTCAGCTCCAGAAAGCTGGAGCTTTTAGTAAGGAGTCTTAACATACACAGGTCTTAGAAATCGAAAATACTACTCACCCTC
Organism: Parus major; assembly: GCF_001522545.3. Taxonomy (NCBI): domain Eukaryota; kingdom Metazoa; phylum Chordata; class Aves; order Passeriformes; family Paridae; genus Parus; species Parus major. The sequence goes on along the minus strand of NC_031770.1, from coordinate 79,268,713 downwards.
TCCCAAGAGATCTAGTGATTGTCCATTAAAATGACAGCAAAATAAAAAAATAGAGTAATTAGTAGAACTGCCAGATTGAAGATGTCCATTAGCCAAATGTTCACTAAATCACATGTCTAGGTTATGTCTGGAACATAATTCCTACACTTGCTTTTCTAACATTCAGTAAGTTATTCTGACATGACAAAGCACATTCTGTTTAATAACTCCTCAAAACAGAATCAGTCCATCCCTACAACCCTTCACAGAACAGGCACTAAAGCAAGGGTACTTTAGCAGTGAGCAGCTTGCAAATAGCGCTACTTCAGGATATGATACATGGCATCCCTAGTCCCCAAATATAGTTTGAGAGACAGCCAGGTGGCGGTTCTTGGACTTGGGACAACTGTTAAGTGCAAAATAAATAAATAAATAAATCAACAGAGCAGGTCCTCTTCAAAAGCTTTTTCTGCATTTATGTTAGAGCAAACATGCTCTGCAGGAACAACTAACTCTGTTAACACTTGCTATGAGCAGTATGAATGTTGACAGCCTAAGCATAAGCACACTGGCTCTGCTCCAAGTCTGGCTCTGCAGTCAACGGTTTCTGGAAGCCAATGAAGCATCTTCAATGACAGACTTTCCTACTATTTGATGGCCTCTAAGATCAGTCAGATTGAGCTCAAACACAGAAGTTTTGCCTACATAAAAATAAACTATGAGATATAAAAACATGTGAAGACTAATGAGTTTTTCCTATTAAATTTTTATTCTGTAGTTAGGACAGTCTAAGCTCAGCAAACACCTGTTTATTAACCAGTATCTCAGTGATGCTCCTAGATTCTCTGTACACATGACAGGGTCATGGGTTCATCTGATCCACACCAAACAGCAAGCAGAGTCCTGATGCAGTACTGTGAGTCAGCATTTGGAAGCAAAATGATTTAAGCAGGCGCAGCCCTATCTTCACAAATTTGTCTTTATTTTACACTTGTAAAACACTTGTAAAAAAAGGCAGAGAAACCCTACATTTAGTATTTTTACAATTTTCAATTTTCTTAATTGGTTCCTTGGGCGAGTTCTTACTTGAGACTGATGGCACAAGCTGAACTAAGTCAAAATACCGTTCTGAAAGAGCAGAACAGTACATTAAAAATGCAGCACTCTGCTATCCCATTACTGCACACCAGGTGACTGTCTCACAGCTAGACTTGAAATAAACAACTGTTGGCAAACTTTTAAGTTCCATGACCTTAGTATTCAATGCCTTTTTGTTATCCAATTATGTTATAGAACTCAATGCAGTGAAATTACAATTATTCAGCACAACAATCTACACTTAGTCTTAATATGGGAACGACTGAAAACAGTGGAGTTTTTTTTGTACATTAATATTAAAGTAACTGTTAGCAAATCCATGTTTTAAGGCACACTGTAAGGTAGTTCAGAGCAAAAATTCAAAACAGTTTGCTTTTATATCCAAGAGTAAAAGCCTCACAAAGATGCAGACTTTGACCTACTGTATTTTTTTGTAATACTATAGTCTACTTACTAAATGGCTATCTATTCTCCTTGCAGTATCCTGCAGGCACCATATTACCCTATCTTGATGGTCTCTTGATAGCACAGAAGGGTAAATTTTCACAAGTTCTAGTTCATTTGCCAGGTGACATATTGTGTACTCAGAAATACAGTAGGCATACAACAAAATATACCCTGTACTCTACACAACCCCAAATATAATCCACTAGACTGAATATACAGCATATTCCAAAATACATAGAATCTACACTGCCAGTGAGACTGAGAAAAGCAGGATAGCTTATTGTTGATATGTACTGATGCTGCAACATGAAGTATTTGATATTCAGATTTTTCCTGGCTATTCTGAACTGCAGCACTCCTTCCAGCTTCCTCCCTCTAGTACTATTTTCTCATGAGTTACCACATTAACCTGCTGAAGCCCAGAAGAAAAAAGCAGCTCAAGTAGCAGGGAGGCATGGTTACACCGCCTCCCAAAAGTCCTGGCTGGAAGGAAGGTCATCTTGTCCAGCCTTCTGTTCAGAACAGTGCTCCCAACACCAGATTAGGTCAGCCATGGCTCAGACTAGTCAGGTCTTGAAAAATCTCCAGGAATGGAGAGTTTACTAGTTCACATTCAGGGATCTACTTCAGTACTGCCCTACCCTCCAGGTGAAATATTTTCAATCTTTCAGAGAGAAAAAACACAAAAAACAAAACCAACAAGATTCCAGTGCACTAAGTATTCTGAAAGATATGACTGAGGTATACTTGATGAGGGTAGTGACAATTCTGGCTGTTGGAAAAGAGTTAGCTATCCTTTTCTGTCATGGAATAACACTGAGTGCATTACTAGTCAATTTTAAACTTTTTAGTAATTTGGAAAATAAAAACACCTAAGTTCCAAACTATGGTATTTTGTCCAAAAAGAAAAAAATCCACAACAAATCAGCTTTCAATTTCTATGCAAATCAATACTTTACAATATTACTAGCTACTTATTTATATTTCTACTATTGCAGGAATGAGCAATTGCTTTAAAAAGTTAGCTCTTTCGAGCATCTCACAAGTTTGTATTCCAGTGCTTGGCAATGACAAAGTAAGACAAATAGGATGCAATCAAAATACTGCAGAATAATTAGTCACAGGCACCCTAGAATAGATGACTCTGGTCTTGCTGTCTGGGTAAGATTATATTTCTGTTAATAAAATTGACATTTGTGGGAAAAAAAAAAAAGAAATTAATTAAACAGATTAAACTGGAATATGCAATACAATGTCTACATCATGTCCTAGCTATCCTCTCATAATGAAGTGGCTGAAATACAGTGTCATCTTTAATGACCTACAACTAAGAAACAGGGACTGCAGAAGCCACCAGTAGCCAGGATGAGCACTGAGAGCAGAGTCAGCATGACTCAGTGTTGCATTCCTGCCGGGAGAGGGCTGATGAGTTCATTAAGCTGCCACACAGGATCTCTGAAGATTACACCACAATGGGTTTACAACTGTGTAAATTAAATCACATTTACTGGCATAATTCCTTGTTTTAACGGGACAAGAGTGAGCACTGCCCACATTTACTGTGGTCCTCCATCCAGATCACCAGCTGCTATGCTGCCTGGAACAACAGGGTCAGATTTCAGAGAGCTGGTTAGTTATTCCTGCTTGAAAGCAGTTAGCCCTCTACTTCTATTTCCATATTAATATTCTAAGCACACAAGCGAGATACTTTATTAAAATATGTTAAGGCTTGTCAGAGGTAATCACACTTGCAGCAGAACTAAATTGCCACCATTTGCTTTACATGCATTTTTGTTTTAAAAGCTATTTTTGTTCCTCCTATTGATCTGTGGGCTTTGCTCCAGAAACAGAAGAGCTGGTTTCTACCCCCACCTTGCCAATAAGCACATAAGCAGTTCTGGTTCTTCTGTTTTGAAGTGCCTACCCTACCTGCTCACCTTCATGCATCCCCTTCCTGCTCACTTTTAGTCACATAATCCTGGCTCCCTCAGCTTTGCAGTCAGGCCCTTATAAGCAGCTTATACTATTATGCATATCCCTGGAAAGAAGAAGTAGCCTTGTGCTGCAGAGGGATGCCTGACTTTCAGGTCAGCAGGAGCCTGGGAGTGAGCTGGGAACATCCTGTGCTAGCAGAGAAAGAGGCAGATTTCAGTTCAGCCAGGCAAGGAGATGGAGACTGCAAGAAGGGATGCTGATAGTGAGGTTTCTCTACCTCCCCATGAAGTGCCTCCAGCAGCAGCAGCAGCAGCAGCGCCCGCAGGAGCAGGGGCTGGAGCTGCCTGCCCAGTACCAGCGAAATCTGGCTGAAGATCCAAAAGATCACTGGATGGTTTGGAAGAGCTGCCAAGAAAAGGAAGAAAGACATTAAATACTGGAGGAATTTTTCCATTTTGATAATTTTTTTTTTTTAAACATCATGACTGGATTAAGGAATCAGCCTTAGTTTGGATGAAATAGAGACATTTTGTCAGGCTTTATGATTAGAGCAGTGACCGTAAGCACCTCTAGTACAGTGAATCCCAAAAATATGCTACAACCCAGGATGGGAACCTTAACTCACTTCAATTCCTGGTAATGGCATTGCAACAGATCTACAAGACTTCAAATCATTTAAAAAAACATTTAACAAAACAAAAAAACCCCAAAAAACCAAAAAACAAAACAAAACCCAAAAAAAACCCCAAACCCCAATCCAAGCCAAACTAACCAAACCAAAAGAAACCCCACCACAGCACACAAAACAGAAAATGCAAAATTCCAGGTGGTCCCTAAAAACAGAGAAAATAACTGTTGTGACTGAAACCACCACCTTGAACCCAATATTTCATCATGCCATGTCAGAAAGCAAGAAACCTGCATTTCCAGGCAATGAACTGGCTTTAGGTAGAAGAGAACTGGACAACCTTCTGTGTATTTAATTAGAAAATTAGGTATTTACTTAGGAAACCAGATTTTATTCATCTAGAACTTTCAAATAACAAACAACAGAAGCTCTTTTTTCAGTGAAGTGCTTCACTTGACACTTAAATTAGTGACTTCTTACAGACAAGTGTCTGTCTCTAAGCTTCAAGCTTAAGAGTTTTTACATCTCTAGAGTTCAATCACTTCTGCTCTTTACAATGAGCAACAGCACTTTGTTCTGGTTTTGACTTGAAAGCAAGGTTCAGATTTTCTCACAGATAAAATGTTTGTTTTTTATTTTAACCTTCAGAAGTTCATAATCTTTGTGCTTTATTAACTGATTTGAAAAGAAAGAAAAGGGAATATTAATTCAGCAGTTTTAAAAAGAGAATTCTGAAGATCAGCAAAGATTACTCTGGACTTGCACATTACTTCAGTCTATTCAGTTAGAAGGTTTTGTGCAGTATTTTTGTGGGTTTTTTGAGTGGGTTTTTTTGTTTATTTGTGTTTTTTGTGGTTTTTCTGGTTACAGTTTATTTGTGATCTATACGGGTAGAAAAATGTATCCCATTGAAAACTGATATATACTACTTGTAAAATAAGCAAAGCCTTTCATGCAAGCCTTCTCTTACAAATATGACTTTGGTAGCTACAACAAGCTCAGTAACTCAAACACACTTTTTAGCTTACCTGACTGGAGCAGCTGTAGATGAAGTTGCAAAAAGATCAACTGGAGGAGATGTATCAATAGTTTTTGCTGGAGTAGAACTAGGAGATGTAACAGTTGTGGCTGGAGAAGACTAAAGAAATATTTTAAATATACATTCAATATACCAGCATTTCTCCCCAACTCATGCACAGATGCACCTACTTCAAAAACCCAATTTTGACATCAGGTCTTTTTATTGTGAGCTGTTTTCTCCTCTGAATGAATTTAAGGAAGACTGGGCTATGTTTTCAGATGGTAGTAGAGCTGAGAAACACCAAGGTGACTCCAAAGAAGGAAAAAAAGCTTCTCCAACTCCTTTATTCTAAAGGAGTTGTTTCTGTAATTGTCAGACTTTTCATTTTGTCTATGGAATGAAATAGCTGTTTGTCCACAACAGCACCTCAGTACTCTAACCATGGAAATGGTGAGAGAAGAGAAATGGTTAGAAACTAATTAAAAGTGTTTTTTGTAAACCTTCAGAAGAGAGTTTAAAGAGCCATCAACAGCACTCAAGGTTAAGTCCTTGGGAAGATACAAAAGACAGCACATCCTATGACTTTGCTTCATTAGCTGCTCCAATTCTGGATAAAGATACTACAAAGTATGGCAAGGACAGACACCCAGGAGAGTATATTGCAACTCCTCTGTGAACTTGAAGACTTAAGTTACCTTGTGGAGTGTCAATTTAATTCTAAAAGACACTGTAAGCTTTGGTACAGCATCTCACATGCTAGAGAGATTCTTTTCTTAACAACTGAAAACAAGTCCTAATTTTAGAACTTTCTGCCATTCTGACCACTTCCAAGAAGGAAAAAGAATGGCAAATTTGAAGAGATTTTTTTCTGAGTCCTTCTACTGCCATCCCATCACCATAACTCTACCAGATGGGTAAAAGCTTTCTACTCTCTCCTCAAAGCTTTAGTAAGGTTTGAGGCTATCCTGGTCTCAATCCCTCATGTGCAACAAGGAAGATGTGGCTGAAGCTGTAAGAACACTTTCTGAGCTGTCATGTAGTTCTCACCAGCTGCTCTCACATTAAACAGCAGAGCTGGGGGTGGTTACATTTTGTTGTTTTCATTTGCTTTTGTTGTGGGCTTTTTTTGTAAAGGACCTTTCAGAAAGGAATTTAAGACCTTTATCTAGAATCCAATATTGAACCCCCTGCATTAGAGTCAGAAGATTTCATTGAGTTTTTCCTCCATAACACCCATTATGAGACATAGCTATGGTACCTGGCAATGCTCCAGGGATACCAGGAGCTATCACTAACACCATAAAGCTCATTAGTTTATCTGACACTCAATCCAAGGCATTTTCAACTTGGCAACTCTTGCTTTAAATTAAGGTCAGCAGTCTCACTAATGAAGGTCAATTCTGAAAATAGATATATTGGATGAAAATTTTCTTCCCTTCTTCCTGGTTTTTCACATGAATGTGGTTTTGAAAGAGTCAGAACTTCCTCCTAAAAAGCCACAGAGGGAGTGAAGGATTTGGAGGAGAAATACCCTGGAGCAAGTTTCTTGGTGACATGAGAATTAAGGGAAGTGAAAGGAAAAAAAAAAAAAAAGTTGAGATAAAAATACATGTATCTTTTATGCTTTCACAAGGAGCAATCATCACACCCAGGTAAAGTTCCTTAATATCCTGACTGGTACAAGCACTGCAGCCCTTCAGATCACTTACATGCTCACATGGGGCCACTATTTATAAAGCCATTAAAAGATAAAATTTTGTCTATTAGGAGGCAAAGTCTAAAAAGTAGATTAAGAGATGGAAATTTAACTCCTTACAATGTTCTAAACCACATCACCTGAACAAGAATTATCTAGTACAGCAACTGGCAGTATTTACCTTGCTCAGAGGAGAAGGAGCCCCAGATCTAGAAAAAAAAGGGGGTTTTCAGATAAGTACAGCTTTGAAACTATGTTTCTGGTCATCAAAACTCTTGCAAAAAGACCAAAACCTAAGCATGAAAGCTTTCTGAAGATCTCTTCAATTGCATGCTCTCCGCATTTCTCAAACTTTCATGTGCCACTTTAGACAAGGAATGTAAATTTTACTTTAAATCTTAAATTAATCTTTTAAGCTAACTGTCATCACAGGATTATTCTGCCTTTTAAATAAGCTCTGCTAAATGGAGGAAATGCAGAGATGCATGCAAACATCTTGCTTTGGGGCTTACAGGACCCAGCAGGAAAGAGTTACTGGGGCAAGATGTCACCATATTAGAAAACCATGCAACAGCAGCAAAGAACCACCAATACTGAAGCAGTTATCTAACATAAGCCTTCTGAGGATGTATCAGCAAGTTTTCAAAGTCTACTTTCTTTTAAAGAAAGTCTGAGTTACTTGAAAATAGCTACATTTAAAAGTATGAAAACAGTGAGTTGGAAAGTTCAAGCTGAAAGTTCTCCCACATGCACAAAAATCACACTAACAGTAACTGACAGAGCCTTAATCATAACTTAAAATGCACGTCAGTGCATTTGTTTGCTTTCATTATGAGGTATGAAAACGCTGCTACATATTTTTAGAGCTGCTTTGATCTAAGAGATGAAAGGAGGAGTTGAAAATAAAGCTGCACCAGTATTGAACTAGCATCCATCCCATAAGTTACTTGAATTGGATAAGTCCTAGGAGCTGTAGAACAGATTAGAAGATTTCCAGATCTTTTAATCACAGAAATGACAAAAAAATAACTTAATGACTATATACAAAAGCAAAGAACAGTTTAGCTCAACTCAAAGGAAATATCTAAGTGTCCGAGAAAATCTTCTAAAAACACACATGACCATGCCTGCAAGCAAGTGATATGTAAAGGTATGTACTTACCCTTCACTAAATTGCAAGGATAGCAACAGTAAAAGAGAAAAACAGAGGTTTAGCTTAATCCTTCCTACACTTAGCCATGGCAAGTATCTAGTATGAAGATGTAAAACCATTAGAAATTAAACAGATTTTGATGACAGAAGCCTCAGCAGCACGCAAACTCCCAGTTCCTTCTAGTTTTCCTCAAGTAATTTTAGTTCATTTTGGAAAGTGTCTAGTTTCTCTGTGTGCTTCCCCCACCACCATTAACTAAGATTAAACCAGCCATTAAGATGACTTTGTAAACAAAGGAAAAGCCTTGTCTCATTTTCTAAGTGACAAAAGAAGGTTGGGGAGGCAAACCTAAACTTCAACTAATCTCACACTGTCTATTATGCCTAGATACATGGTACAACATATATACCTACTTGTTGCCAGGTTTTTTTCCTTCCAGTGAGTTTAGATGTTGCTCAAGGGTCTCCATGAGACTGCTGGGAGCCTTGAAAGGGAAGAGAAAGGTAGACACCTCAGTGTATTGCAGTGATCTAACCACACTTTGAAATCCAGCGCCGACTTCCCTGAAGTCCATTATGTGCTCATGCAGTTACTTCATTTACACCAGCGTGGAAACAGTGGATTTCTATGCTAGAAGTATTCAGGCAAAGACAGTTTTCAAAAATATATTACTGCACCCAAATTTGCAGAGAGAAAACGTTAACCTCCACTATACAGCACCTGAAGCCTAAATCCAGGATGTGCTGCTCATCATGCTGTAAATCAGTATTAAACAGTGACAACAGCACAGGCACCCACAGGACTGATTTTAAGACTCAAAGGTTCAAACCTTCAGTTTGGCTTGCAGTCAGACCCTCTAACACTTCTTTCATGACCAGAGGGTTAGAAAGCATTTGCAGCCTAAACAAAACAAAGTCCTTTTCAATGCCCCCAGAAGGAGCTACCTTTGGCTCAAGACTCCCAACATCACAAAACCTTATAGCTGTTCTCAAAATGGTACCCTGGCACAGGTTACTAGCTTGAAGTGAAGAAAGACTGCTATTTTAGACATCTATAAAAAAACTAGGCTTTTTCAGACATCCCTGATCTTAGGCTTTATTTTAAGCAACCGTTTTGTGGTCATCAGCCAATACCCACAGGCACTTGCTGTTACAATGGCAGATAGAAAAAGTAGTCATAAATGCACACTGGGCTTAGTTATTCCAGTATAAAAATAGAACCTGGATAAGTAGACTCCTGGAAGACCAACAAGCAGGGAAGAAATCCTTGAGAGACACAGTAGCATATAATAATTGAATTTTTCATCAGGGTTACAAGTTCATCAGTCTCTAAACAGGGAATTCTCTTTATCAGTCTCTTTCAGATCAACCACAATTCCTGACAGTAATACCTATGATGTTTTTCATAAATAACTTCTTTAATTTCAGGGCAGACGTAATTATCAAACAAGTCAATGTGTGATGCTCAGAAACAGCCTCTCCACTGCTCCTGTACTGGAAAACCAGCTAGCTGGCTGCATCAGATATTTCAGGATGCACAGCACCTGCTAGTACCAATGCACAGCTGGGTACTTGCAGTACACATTGATTTGCAATGCATATTGATTTCAGCATTAAACCCAGTAACTTAACACATCCAGAAATTTAAAACGCTCAAAATAATCTTAAATGACAGATTGAGTTTAAATACGTCCTACGTATATAAGCAATGAAGAGACATCTTGACCTTGCTTCTTTTACAGGCATATTTATTAACTTTTAATTCATTTGGGCATAATAAGAATTGGTTAAACACAAGTGACCTAGTTATAAGAATTCTTCAGCAGGAAGTAAGGCAAAGAAGAAAGGTAAAATAAACTAAAAAATCCAGAGAGATTCAGACTTTTACACATTCAAAAAGACTTTATTTTAAGATACACATTGTGAGACTTTAACATGTAAGTAAATGCTATATTTAAAAAAAAAAAAAATTTTAAAAAAAAAGATTGCGTGATTTACTGTTACCAGTTACCTTTAGACATTTTAGATAGCTTTCCAATATATTAGTAGATGATTTCTTAAAAACCAGCAAGGTAATATAAAACTTATCTATCAAACAGAACTCAGAGAAGCAGCTTCAGAAAATTTCTACCCAGATGCAACAATTTGGAAAGGCAATACTATCTGGTACCAAATTTGCAACACTGGACATCACTTAATTTCTTCTAAATACTGCTTTAACATCAGATAATCTATCAGTGCTGGAACTTGAGATACGGGTTCCCCACCAGCTACTAGCAGCAAAACTGTCATACTTTAGGAAATGGTAGTAAATAAAAATGAGCCAAAATTTTTAGCTGCTAAGATGCCTTCTCATCCTCCAAAACTTTGCAGCCAAACTATGAAGTCCAAAGATGACAACTATCAACTTGAATTACACTACTGGGACTGCTTGTCTAGATTTACGGAGTATGTACACACAGAGTGTCAACACAACCAACTTCTTGCAGAATATTACTGGCTATTGCCATGGCTTCCTACAGGAACTTGGGTATACCATTGATACTACATAGAATTATGTACTAATTGTTAGATGAAATTCAGTTTTATTATCCACTTTTACTTATTTCTCTCTGGAATATGCTGCTGAGATCTTATATATAGGCTATACAACATGTTTCAAGCTAGCCTTAGCAAGTGAGTCCCAAGCAGCCTTTGGGAGAATAGAGCTTTGAGGGACTACCTGAGCAGAGACTGAAGTGGTTGGGAAGTTGGATGAGATGGTCATTGTAGACCCCTTCTTTCCAAAAGAACTGATCTATTTTAAAGTGTTGGCTCATGGAGTGGAAGGGACTGTCTGGTAGTGGTAACTAAGGTGCTGCTGAGCAAGTGCAGCACTGACTGATGGTGCAGAACAGGCTGGAGCAACAAAAGCAGAAGCAGATAGAAGTGCCACAGAAATCTATAAAGTAAATTTAATTTACTGGGTTCCAGGTGATTTCTCCTGATTTAAGGACTTAGTTCATCACTGACTGCACTGTGTTAAAGAAGAGCCCCTGAGGTGCAGAGTTAAGGGAAGATACTAAGTCAGCTCTTTCGAGATTAGTTCTGGTATTGCACATGCTGTTTTTGTCTACTGAAAGAGTGGCCAGGCTTTATAGCCCTGTTGTATTGGAAATCCACAAAGATTAATTATCTCCACCTTCTCACAATGTCTCACTTTACAGAATTTTTAAGTGGCATTTAACTAAAAAACTATTCTGATGTTAATTTAAACCAGGCTTTTAAGATGTTACCAAAAACTGCATGAACAAAAACTATATGAACAGTTAGGGTTTGCAGCTGCTAAGTAGTTTGGGTTGCTCTTCTGTTCCAGTTTTACTGGCATCAAAATTACCACAGGTAAACTCTTCAGCATGGATCTCCTCCTCTAAGTAAATATCCTCTTCACATTAAACACAAAGCCAGACACCCAGGCCAATTTGCAAGTGATACTTAAAACAGACCAGCAGCTACAGCATGTTTGGTAGTATGACTTCACCCACATTCACATTCCTGGTGTGCTTTCCTAATTACAGAACTTTTATTTATTACACAAATCCAAGAAGACTACAAGAGAAGCTTACCTGTGTAAGATCAGGGATATCACCTTTGTCAATTCCAACTTGCTGTGGAGATAAAATAGTAAAGGTAAAAATCTAAGTGCATCATTCCACTGCAGCAGGCGTTAATTTTGAGTAGAACTGCTCTTCAAGCTATAATGCACCCTGTCTTTAGAAAAATACTACAATGTTAGAAAGGACACTTCCATCCTTCCAGTAGCTAGCTTCAACAGCCTGCAGCAGTCTTTTTTCCCCCATAAAATTAAATATCCATTTAAAATAAAAGGATAAGAAAATGGAGTTTGATTTCACATACATGAAACTCATACTCCACTGAAATACACTGGTCATATATACCATTGTCTCAGAGGACAGCAAATTAAGGTCTAAGTCTGCAATCTTCTATTAGTAGCCTGTTAATATTAATTTTCTGTTGCTTCACACTATGGCTCTTTAGAGTGACTGCTAGCCCAACTTTTTCAGAAGAGCAGCAAGCACCTTGTAAACCTGAAGCAAAGTCACTATAACCCCTGTCCAAAAAGTTGACCTGTGTCTCTAAAGTACTTTGCTCCCTCAAATTCAATATTCATATCTGACATTACAAGTCATTAAGGAGCTTATCAAGCTTCTCCGTAGATAAGTGAATTAGCAAAGAAACAAACTTTTTATTCAGCTCATTACTACTGTCCATTATAATAAAGTATGAAACACAGAAAATGTGCACCCTGTGCCAAAGAGCCAACTTCCACAAACAAGAATCCAGCAAAGGAGTTAATTAACCATGTAATATTCCTATTATCCACATAAGAGGATGATAACAAGGAACAAAGCTGGGAAAATCTCACATATACAGTTAACTTAATGTTGGCTGCACAGACTAAAAAAACAGACTTAAAATATCTGCAAGTTTCTATTCCCAATTGCTGTATCTTCCTCTAATGTTCAACTCTGTCCTAGAAGTATGCATTTATCACAGCAGTTCTCAAAAATATTGGAACATTTGAAGTCATGTCATCTGTTAGTTTAACCAGGAAAGTTTGGGTTTGGCTGCACCATAGAGACATGTAGAAGTCCTATGTGGGCTTAACTACAAGACCTAAAGAAGCAGATCCAAGATCCAGATCCACTTGGATGTATCCAGTGGATCCAAGAGCCCTCAGGACAGATGCTTAACAAGTGCAATTAATATTTTACATTGGTGCTAAAAACCAACAACAACAACAAACCCCAAACAAAGAAAATCACAAAGCACTTAAGTGCCAATCTCCAAAAGACCAAAAGCCACTTACCTCTGCAACTTTAAGAAACTCTGATACTCTGGTCATTCGAGTTAGAAATCGTTTGTAGATTTCAAGAGCATCTTTACATTGTCCCTTTTTCATTTCAAAAAATTTCTCTGAAGAAATAATATGGTAAGTTTCAGTTGTCTTTCATTAGATGTTGTACCAGCAAGTCTCACTTTCAGAAAAATCTTGTGTCAAGAATATGACACTACATTAACATTTACTACTTGGACATTAATCTAGTGGCATCTTGCCTAGTACAGTTTAGAAGGTGAGCTTGCTGAGCTGCTAAAGAATTACACAGACCATAAAACTGAACCCCAGCTAGCCATAGCATTGTGTGTGATGTCAACTACTTTCTTAAAAACATTTTTTAAAAGTAAAAACTTTTTACTTTTTTAAAAACTTTAAAACTTTGTAAAAAAACTTTCCTTTTTTTAAAGTAAGCAGGTGAAGTAGCTACTCAACTTAGTTTAAAATATTTGAGGATATTTAATCACATATTAGTATATGTCCTCTCCAAATTATCTTCACTCCAAAGAACTCTATTTTTTCCACTTAAGTAAGTCTCTGAAGTCCATTTATGTCCATTATTAAACACATCTGCCACATATTTAAACCCAAACTTACGCTTTATGTAGCAGTAGACAGTGAAATTTCAACTGAATTTTTATGCCCAACCCATTGTGTCATGATCACACCAGGCTGCCTGAGCTCCAGAACATGCTCACAGCCTCCTTTACACTTTGGAGGCTGATGGTAGGTAGGGTTGCAGATGAGGAATGTTATTCAGGAGTATATTACTACATACAAGGCTATCACATAACATTATCACCCTCTACAACTACCTGAAAGGAGGTTATAGCCAGGTGAGGGCTGGTCTCTTCTCCCAGGCAACTAGCAAGAGGACACAGTCAGACATAAGCTGTGCCAGGAAGGTTTAGACTGGACATTAGGAAGAAATTCTTCACAGAAATGGTGATCAGACATTGGAATGGGCTGCCCAGGGAGGTGGTGGAGTCACCATCCCTGGGGGATGTTTAAGGAGAGACTGATGTGGCACTCAATGCCATGGTCTAAGTGTAAGGTGGTTTACAGTCACAGGTTGAAATCAATGATCTCAGAGGTCTTTTCCAACCCAATTGATTCTGTGATATATAACAGAAGAATGTGAGCATCTTAAAAATGCAAAGGCTTCTAACTTTGCAGGACATATTACACATGCTCACACAGCACTGTACGTTTTTTTAGCACAGAGATGGCCACTGTCCAAAGTACCCATCTACACACTTTTAATGACGTGATGATCCAGCCTCAGATAAACACTAATGTAAGAGGATACAGCTTAAAATTTTCTCTCATTTCAGAATAGAAGGGTCAAGAAAAATGTATCTTTAATGAAAGTTAAGTAAAAAAACCGGAGCAGATCTGAAACTGACACTTCAGTCACGTATGGTATGTGAGATAACAGCCACGTTACTCACCTAGTAAGTTAATAACCCCATCATTGTAGCAAGCAAAAAGTTTGATGAGATCTTTAAACAGAAGCATGAATGCAGCATTTATGACACCATTTGTCAGTTCATTTGGATGAACCTACAAATAAAACATCAGTTATATACAAAAAAAGTGTCAAATGCAATCAAACATTTTGGCTTGTACCAATTATTTGGTGCTGTTATAGACAGAATCAAGCACTGAAGCACTAAGACACTAAACAAAAGCTTTGGTTAGCAGATCAAGGATTGCTTTCTTCACTACTCCAAAACAATCCCCTACATCAGAGGAGCATCCACATCAACAGTAGTCTCTCTCTTAGTCTTGTCTCCTTCACCTACCATGAAGAAGAGGAAGGCAGGGATGCTGTTTACAGTTTTAATGAAATGGACAAAAGATGTCAGTTTACAGCAGAGCTCAACAAAAACTTAATAGTCTATGAGATAATGTATTTGAACTAATGATGTCAAGATCCTTTCTCACATTAACTTGGAAAGAAAATATGTACTCATTTATTAAAAGTTCCTTCTTTTCTTAAAAATATCTCCTCTTCTGAAAGAACTATCACAATTCTTATGCCATTTAACAAATGGAAAGCACAATGAGACATGCACTTCAAAGCCTTTCCTCTGAGAGCTGTAGTGGGCTCTGCCTTCCACCTCAAAGTGTACCTTGTTGGCCACCAACAACAGAAGAACCAATTCCTTCAAAAACCTCTTTGAAATCTTACGCTGTGGCTCCTACAACAATTGATTCCTGGTTTTGTCCTTAGGTTAGATAAACAATCCCACCAGTATTTATGACATGATAAATACATTGTACACAGTAATTTCTATGAAACCATATTAAACTTAAGCCAATTTAGTCCACAGTTGAAAACCAGATGAAGATTTTGAGGAAGCCAAACAATGTATATGTGGTATTTTAATGGGGTTTCCCCCCCCACCACCAAAAGAAGTTGGTTGCCAAGAGACAGAATATAGTGTTCATCCTCCTTGCTTTGTCCATTTCTTCCCCCTCACTGATGCAGAAGATGAAACTCCAAGTTCTCTCTCTACAAAACCAAAAGTGCAATCTTTACATTTCATACATATGGGTAAAGGCCATCCATATCTCAGTGGGACACTGAAAAGGGGATTTTTTGGCCCTCACTTAGGGATGATGAGTAAAAGCATTACCTACAAGGTGAAATGTGTTCATTATAATGCATCATTTATAAGTCACTACCCAGTGTTAATAGCAGGTCAGCTTCAATACATACATCAAATTCAAGTAGTGCATCAATTTGTTCCTGTAATATTGGCATACTCTTCAGCAGCTTTTCAGGAGCCATTGTTCTCATTACACCTTCAGCTCTGCAAGAGGGAATACAGATCAGAAGCTATGCTGTTTCCTCTCTCCTTTTCCCCAAACTGATCTATTGTCTAAAATTTATGCTTGAAGCACCTATAACTCATTTCAAAAGCACAGTCTGATTCTCCTGCTTCTCATGCCATCATGAGAACACGAAAAATCCTTTATCCAGCCACCCTTCCTAACAGCAAGTGAGGAAAGGTTTTGTGTTAGAGTGATGAATGCAAGAGATTGATCTCTTTATGGAAAGATGACACTGGGAGCTTAAATGATGAACTAGAAATACTGCCACGGAAGTACTTAGAGAACTGATCTACTTTGTGCACAAAGTTTGTTATGAATAACCAATGACAACTCACAGCTGACATGTCCATGGATGTGTAGCATTTCTTAAGTGTCATCCACAGTCTTATAGCAGTCTTCAAGCATGGTCACTTTTATCTCTGATTATGACAAACCTGCACAACCATCATTATGTATTGCCCCGTTCTTGCTGCAGACAGGTACAGGTATATTTGTGCAGACTGGAAATGCATACCACTATTCTTACTTATTTTATGCTACAGTCTGAGGCAGCACCTTGTTCTGAGCACCAGAAATAACAGGTAGAGAAAACCTTTCCAGGAATTGAGAGCATGGCAGGAACAGTAGGATCCCCAGCAGCCCAAACTTAAATTTGTTTAACATCAATTGTTCAAGAGCAAACTTGTATGGTCCTCACTAAGGGAATCCAGCTACACAGCAAAGCTGCCATGGTACACCCTACACTTTCTGGCTGTTTGAGAAGCAGGAGAGAAAAGCCTGGTAGTGATGCCTGCATTAACAGGTCAGAATCCCAAGCTGCAGAACACACCAGAACTGCCAGAAGGAGCCTACATGCAACTCATGATGAGCAGGAGCATCTTTAGTATGCGCTCAATTGAGCTGCACCTTCATTTAGACACTTGCTGTGTCAACTGTGCTTCAAGAGAGCATCTAGAGCCCTTAAAGTCCCAGTTAGAGGAGTCAGAGACCAGAAAAATGCTCTCATAAATACCAGTACACTACTCTGGGCTGGGCCAACTGTTTTTTTAACACAGCTCTTGTGAGAAATAAAACCAGCAGTTTACAAACTTACTCTGTTCAGTTTATAACTGTTTGCTCTGCTGCCTGCTAAGAACTTCAGGTGTTCACTTCAGGCTTTGTTTGCAATCAGCCACCTTTCCTATGAAAAGTGTCTGGAGAGTAAGGAAAGATCCTAAACACAGTTTCAGAGTGTTTCCTTCTCCAAATCCTAAACACAGCCTCACTGCAGCCAAATTTAATTAGGGCAAGATCTAAAACTAGCACTAAAAGCCCCCAGTTTTGCAAGGCACCTTACTTCGGTCTTTAATATTTGTCTTACTACCCAGTCTTTCCTCTCTTCTTTAACCAATTACAACTTTAAAAATCAGATTTTTCATTGTAGCTACACAAAGCATATAACAACAAAGTCACTGAGAAACTAAAACTAAGTGTAATGCCACAAATAAGATTTTCATGGTTCAGACAACCTTATTAATTTACATATCTAAACTTTGCTTACCCTTTCTTCACTCTTGCAAAGTCAAATGCCATTTGTCTGTAGGAAAATGCTTTTTCATTCAAGTATCTACTATAACGCCTTATAAAGGTGGACATGTCATAACCTGCAAAAAACAGTTTCACATTTTACATTTCATTTTCATGCTTGTTCAGAAGTTCTTTAGCAAATGATAATATACAGCAAACAGACCCCAAGATTATGTGATTCCTGTTACACTATGAAATTTCACATACAGAACAGGCATCACAAGACATCTTTCAGCCTCTGAAGAGAGATCAGTAGTGGTACACCAAAACAATCTACCACTGTCCTCTGTTTCCAACAGATTCATGCAATGCACCAGTGGCATGGTTCTGGGGGAAACCTGACAGAAGCCCCTACACAGTTATGGGGTAACATTACTTGATGGCCAAAAAGTTACCCCTCTACTAGCAAGGAAAAATACCAACTTAACAGAAAGTTTTTACTGAACTGGTACATGGCTTCCAGGACAAAGTTCAAGTTCAACTTGAACACTCTTGATGTTTCATGTATGTTGGCCACTCTGACTCTTACAAGGAGCATCAAGATTCCCCTGACTTGGGTTTACCAGAATGAAGAAATCATGATGGCATCATCAGAGATTACTGCCTTCCTTGAACTGTTACACCAGAAATACTCAAGGCACATAATATTGTACAAGGCACCTCAAACTTCAGTGATTTTCAAGTCTATGACATCTGAGCAGTTAGTATTACAGCCTATCTTCCCAAGTTCCTTCCTCTAAGCCACAAAAACGTGTGTAGAAGGCAACTCCTCTTTAGTTCAGGTCCCTTTTTTCTACCTTTCTAAAAATCCACACCCCTCAATTTAGTAATTGACTATATTTTCCCTTAATATCTCCCATCACTCAGTATCCCTGCCAACTCAAGCATAGCACTACCAAATCTCATGCCTCATTATCTATGATACACTGTGTATTAGCTATAAAATGGCAATTTAAGTTTAAAGAAAGTAGTGAAGAACACAAATGCATGCATTTAACAGAATTGTTGCCAAACACCAGTGTCTTTGAGTATACATATATGAATGACATATATATATATATGTCATTTATATATACACATATATCATGTTTAGCTTAGATGAACACACTCTTAGTATTTGTTTAGCTTTGTTCCATCTGTTACTACATCTAAAAGATACTGAAGGTGTTTTTGGTGTCACATGTCTACATCAAGAGATGAAATAATGTGGCATTGCTTCAAATTTGCCCATTATTGTAGCATGTCTGTAGACTGCATACAATTTACAAATATTCTCTGACAGCTGAGGAGTTAAATTTTCTCTTTTTCTGGTAGAGCTACCATGAAACAAGCTTTTCCTCTATTAATTGAGGACACAGGAAAATTCACTAATAACTCCAGAGGGAAAAGTAGAAAAGCTTTTTAAGATTCAGAGGGAACAAGTCCTTAGCTTCTGCCTAGACCTTTCTAAATTCATTTACTCAAATCAAATCCAGCCGGTTCTTTTGGTGCCAAGAGCCCTACCATTAAGAAGTCACAGATAATGCCTAAAAAGCACAGTGTCCCCAAGCAAACAAATTACCATTTAAGACTGAGTAAAACCCAAAAAACTAAATGAAAAGTTCTCCATTTCAACATTTACCACCCATAAGAGCTAAGGAGATAGCTGACCCAGCCCAGATTTCAACCAGCACATAATGAATTTGTACAGTTCCACCTTCTGTGTAAAAATATTGCAGGAGATGAGAAATATTATTCTGAAGTTATCTAGCAGTTCACTTGCATTCCTGTATTTTCTAAGTACTTATAAAAAGGCTTCAGTAGAACATTTTTATATCATTTATATCTTATGAATGAAGGAGCAAATTAACAATAGTATCTTATTTAAAATCTTGTTAAGATTCTAGATATAAGTAGGCTTACCATGAGATCCACTTTTGTCCAGAAAATTGCTGAGATTGAACAATGTGTTTCTAGATGCCAGGTACTGAATAAATCTCTGCAACACAAAGCAATTTTTCTTATCACAGGTTGTATCTGAAGGCTTTGTACCTTCTAGCAGCAAGATTACCAGTCTACTTTCAGTATACAACATGAAACCACTCATTTTTTTCTTACCCTGCAATATCTTCCCCAAAACATCTTGTCCATTCAGATTAACTACTTTTAGTCAGAATCCCTAGTAAACATTCTACTGTGTATATATATATATATATATATATAAGATTATGTGCAAAACACAAAGAATATTGTGAAAGGAGCAATAAAAATGTTTAATTCTCAGGGATCTGAGGGAGCTCAAGATTTAACTGCTTAAAAAGCACATATCCAGGCTATTCCCAGGCTTCTCAATCCAGCAGCCCTCAGTTTCAACCAAGCTGAGGGCCTGCTTTAACAACAAGCAAAGCCCCTCATCAAATAAAACGACTTACAGCCTGAAACAGTTAGAGAAGTCAAATGAGAACATTGAACAAAACTTGGAATGGAAAAAATAGGAGTAAGAATTTACACTGTGAGAAGTTCATTGCATGAAAACACTTTATATACAGACAGGGAGGAACTGTTTCACAGTCATACTGAAATTGTTTCACAATCATATTGAAGTTCCTTAAATGTGCTGTCACTTTTTAAGCAGACATACCTGCTGTCTATGCAGATCAATAAGAAGCAAGGATAAGGAGAACTTGATCTAAAAGGCTATCAAGTTAAATTTATACCTCTAGGAAGATTTTAACATTCATGCAGAGAAGGCAACTATTTGGATGGCAGAATACACGTGCCAGTACATCAACTTTGCCCTTAGTCAAAAAAATCCCAGGTAGTGTTTAATCCTGTGTAGCTGTTTTCAAATTCAGTGCATAAATTGTCAGCATCCTGGCACAGGCTGCATCTAGGTCTTAGGGTTTTATAAATGGAGAGACAAATAAGCAGTCCAGCTCTTTGTTAACAGTAAGTTTTCCCTTAATCAAGAATCATTCCTGCCCCAGCTCCTTTCTGGTTCAGACAAGATGCCTCTGCACTACTAATGCTTTTGGTTTGGAGTGTGTTCAGTGCCAATGTGGCCTTGAGAGAGCTGTTCACACTTACCTCATTGCCATGGACCATTAGATGATGTGTGGTGACTAAGGCTTTGAATACGACCACCCAGCTACTATTCGTTGCTCGCTCAAAAAGCGTATCAGCCATCTGAGGGATATTCACGTTGGTTTCATTAGTTGCTTGGATCAAGTCTGTAGGAGAGAGAAAAGGATGCTACAAGTTAGATGCTACAAGTATGATAAAAAGTTTGCAGCATGGCCAGGTTCTCAGACCACCAGGCTACAGGCCACGGTTGTGACAAACAGGAAGTTCAGTGTTAACATTCCACATTTAAAAAAAAAGAAACAAAAACAACAACAAACTCAAACTGAAATTGTATTAGTACATTCTGACAGCAAGACTGGTCTAACTCTTTCATTGAAAAATAATAGTTTTCCAACAATTCTGTCTCAAGCTATGACCAAACATTTCTCTATCTTTATCCCAGATGAAATTAGGGCGCACAACATCATATGACTTTACTGCTTGAGGGTTTTTAAGTTAATTGTCTCAGTTCATTACCTCTGGGTTAGAGAAATAAGTACTGTTGAATTCTTCACTTACAGGTAACATGTCAAGCACACTGAACCCACTCACACCAGCAAAAAGAGGCATCGCCAGAAACAGATACTCTGTCATCCCAGAGGTTGTTTTAATCAGCAAGCTCCACTGACCTCCTAGAGTTTCTACAGACCCAGAAAGCAGAAGAGTGCATTCAGGCATGCATTAAGCTCTCTTCAACAATGAGAAAGAACACAAGGAACGACATCAGTTTATACTGAAGCAACTGCACCTTACATAGAAGAAATAAGACATGAGACTGTCTGAGGGAAAAATGATAACATACTGCACATTAAGAACATGTAAAGTTGCACAGAAGAGTGCAAGAAATTAAGGTAAGCAGTTAAATCATAAACAGTAGGGCAGCAAGCTTTCCACTATCCTCTACATCCCACAGGATCTAAGATTTATTACATCCCCTTTTACCTAGTGACTCCAATAGCAGCCAGCAATTACCTTCTACTTGCTATCACCTATTTTTAAGACACAACTGGAAACTGCATACTGCAACTGCATGCCCACAACATGTGTGATTCCAGACACAGCCCTAGCAAGACTCAAGGAGACAACTTCATGCAACAAAAAGAGCACAAAACACAGATCTAATTGTAGGGCTGAGGCTTAAAATTTGAAGACCTAAGAAGAAAAAAAAAAAAAAAGTTTAACTACTAGACTAAGCATTATCTGAAATTAAAATAAAAATCTGTTATTTTCCCTCAGATTAATAATTGTTAATGACTTCTTCCCCACCTCCAAACTAGAAGTTTTCTTCCAACTATTCAAGTCATTCCACGATGACAGATATTTACCTCCAAAGCAGACAGGATATTTTGTGACTGATCCTTGCACACTCAAAGGTATACAGGAGTTCAGTTCACTTGGGCAGTAGGGTCACCACTTGGCAGACTTCCTTTCCCTCCCCTACATAATCCCAAGCAATGGAGAGCATTAGTGTTGCTAAGAGTGGAAAGTCAAGGCTCAGCATTAAACTACTGATTCTGTCTTTGCAGGACAGGAAAAGTCCAGAGGACAAATCTCTCTAAATCAATCAATGAGTCAGTCACATCAGCAACTGAGACCCACCTGGTGTGTATAGAAACCCAGACTGCTGGACCAGAAGCATTCAAAAGTTCAGGTTTTGTCTGGTTGGTTGATGTCTTTTTTCAAATACCTGGCACGTAATCTTTATGGGTTTTTTACCTTCTATCACAAAGACTTATTTTATTTAAGATCCAAAAAATCTCTATCTCAGAGTCAGAAGCTTGGGAAAACTGTAGTACTTGCTTGCATATGAAATTGTCTATTTTATGGGCATAAAAGGTGCAAGTTGTCCTCAGTTTCAGGCCAGGGGAATACTTTTCTGGGATGATACAGGAGACAAAAATTATGTTATCCATTTGCCAGGTTTGAATTGAAAATGTATATTGTCATGGCATTTTGTTGTCTTGGTTATGGAAGTTGGGTTTGAAGTTTTTTGCAAAACACCTTCTGAAATGTGTTTAATTCTACAACCTCAGTAATACTACCCCTTGAAGGAGGCAGTTCTGCAGACAAAGTATTATAGCAGCAGAGCCATGCTATCGAATGACAGCAATTCAAGATCACAGAGCTCCAAGAATTCTCCTTGATCTTGTGGTACACAAACAGGCCAATGATCTTTTATTCTGTACTGCTGATTAATGCAATACAGAAGACAGTGGTTTGTAAAAGCCTAGAAGCAAGTCACAAGTGGCTTACTCACTGTTTACCCCACTCAGAGATTTTACTGCAGGTGACAGCTTTTGTCTTACTTATATGAGGAAATACGTCAAATTTGTAAGATTTCAGTCTTGGGCTTCAGTATGTTGACTTCTGTGAAAGAAGGACACTATAAATTGTGTATTCCATCACTGCACTTTAGATAATGAAACCCCAGAGAAGTCCAGCCACAGACATGCTGGCAATGGAGGCAATAAGGCACTGCTATATGATACCACAGAATTGCTTTTTAAATCACTCAGTCATTTCTGTCTCCTCTCCATCTGCTGGAGGGTTCAGCATCTCAGTCTGCAGCTCTGAATGTTTTAGGACATGAGTAATTATACTGTGCAAAACAGAGGCATGATTAAAATTAAGTCTACTAGTTTCAGTGCACAGAAAAGAATTAAACCATGCATGAAGATGTCACTTGTCATCTGAGGCCAGAAAAAGGAGATTGGGGGTGGGGGGATAATTCTCACAGAGCTGTTTCCCATTTAGTCACACCACAAAGATAAGGTATTCAAATTTCCTGGGTTTCTTTTCCCAGTGCCAAAGAGTCTCAGCTTAACCAGCAACCACCAGCATCTGGAATGAAGCACCAGCACAGCTAACCTTAAGAAACTGAGCAGAAGAGCTTGGTGGCTGAGCTAAATTTTAAAATAAGAGTTGGAAAAATTAATTTTACTTTAATGTGGTAAGGAAGAACAGATACAAGGGAAAAGAAATTGTATACAGGAAAAAAAATCTAGAAATTCCATTTCCAAAATATACAGATTCAGACATTTGCTGAGCAGACAAAAGACAGAAAAGTTTAGTCTTCCAAGGAAGTCACAGGTACATTTGCTAATACAAAATAGGTAATATTAAGAAGTAATTAAAGAAGTAAGATGAAGAACAAGCCAACAGAAACCATAGGAAGGAATCTTTCAAAGTTGATTCCATTTGGGGCACGCACAAGTAGGGCAAACAAGGATTAAAGGTACCTTTCTGCAGAAGTTTCTGCTACTGCAGGCATCCAGTACACTGACAGCTAATCCCCAAACCCAGACACTGAGCTCAAATACAAATTACAAGCACAGTCAGAAATCAGAATTGTATTGCAATAGCAGCAAGTGCTTTTACCACAAATTTCACAGAAGCAAAGTAATTGGAGAATGAAGATCTATATAGGCCTTATTTAAATTCATTTGTTTACTAAATCACAATTGCCAAATCACAGTACGTGATTTCTCCTACTTCCTCTCTTTACATTTTTGTAGTTGCTATTTTAAAGACTTCTTCAATTAAAGATACTTTTAAAAATTATAAATTTACTTGAATACACTTTTTCTAGTTAAGCTTTGAGATGGAAAATCAATGCAATAGAAGAAATGAATGGTTATCAGTTCTCTAACACTGTAACTTAAATTTAAACAGCAGTTTTTAAGCTGTTGGACAGGCCATTTCTTCCACCCAGACTTAAGACAACTGTAACTTAATCATGCTCTAGGTTTACTTCTCTTCTCTAATTAATACCTCCATTAATATAAAGGCAAACCTTCCAAACAAAGGAAGAGTGGTAGAGGGCTCACTGAGGCAGACTGAAGTAAGTTAAGAGACCTTGGCTCTCTCTTCATGACATTTTGAAGAGTCCACTGAAAGATGGGACTAGCTTCAATGTTTGTTAAACTCATAATGTAAAAAAAAGGGAACAATAAGAACATTTCAAAGGTTTCAGAATTTCAGACTCTTAAACTAGTTTAGAAACTAGTTTAGGAACTAGTTTCTAGTTTGTTTTCTGTTTGATTTTTTTCCTTAATGAGAGAGATTATACAATACTTCAAAGAATCTCTTAGTCCTTTACCTTTTACAGATGGTATTCTGAATCTGGGCAGGGATTTTTCCCTGTTTTGTTTTGCTCACCCACCCCCCCTCCCCCCACCACCCCAAATTTTTTAATAAGCAGACCTGGGATTTCCTAGTTCATGATTAATTATTCACAATTTACATTTCAGTATGCAGAGAAACAGCAGCAGAGCATGAGACCTCTCTGCTCAGAGGAATATCAGTGCCAACTTAAAAGCAGCTGTCATTCCAGACTGAATTAACACACAAGCTGCCTCAGCATCTGAGCTGTGTCATTACATTTAGTTCCTAAACTTTGCCAAATCTCTCCAGCAGTCACCCCCTTACAGATCTTCCTCACAACTACTCAAATGCTACAATAGTCTTCAGAAGTTTTGTTTTTTCTCACTTATAAGTATTTAAATAATGCCTTGAACCTATTGAAAATTAAATGCATGATTGTTCCAAATCTAGGCTAGTCAAGAACAGAAGCAGCTCAGAGTAAGAGTTTACAAGCCTCAGCCAAGAAAGTTAAATAGGCAAGAGTACAGACCCTCCCCTGCAAGACAGAACTGTATTAGGAAGCTACTAGAGCACTGTGCTAAGAAACACAAGAGCTGAACTTCCCTGAACAGAAACCTGACCACAAAACAGTACTGGAAAGCAGAACAAAGTTACCAGCTTCTGCTTCTACAACAATTGTTCATAAGAACGTTAGATAATTTGAATGTTGTTTGACTATCAGGTAATTCCATGGAAAAGAGTCTGGAATTCATTTCTGAGGTTATAATTTGTCATTTACTCTTTTCACTGTCTACACAAGCACACATCTTGATCTGGCTTGTAACAATCACCCCGACAGCAGTGAACGCTCTCTCTTCATTCCTCCCCAAAAGTCTGCCTCAAGGCTTGCTGTATCCCACCTTGATGCCAGCAAGCCTACCCTTTATTGAAGTCCAGCCTCTTTCAGATACTGCCTTGGAACTTCCATGACTATGCCAACTCAACAAACCTAAACACAATCTGCAACTGAGCATGTGCCCTCCAGGTACTTTAGACTCCCAATAATGCAGCTTTAGCTCTTGGGGGTGCTAACTCCTCTCTCCAGCCGTACTTCAAATATCTCCTCCTTCCAAATTTAACCTCAGACTCTTGTGAGGACAAATACTTGCTGAAGTTTGAGAGGTCATGGCAATCAGTCTTTGAACCACACAACAGAACCCCTCACCAAGACAAGCTTTTATATACAATTTCTTCCTCTCTGCTTACTCACAGGCATATTGTACTACCCAAAGTATTGTGTTTGCAGAACCTATAAATCACATGAAGGGTCTGCAGAGAGACAGGGTAAATGACTAAGTACTAGCAAATTTCTCTTGAAGCATCCTCCAATTTCTCAACCTGAGGGTTTAATTAGCCTTAGAATCATCTTATTACCTCACTACTTTTTTTTTAAATATAACAGTGCACCACTTCCTATATTATCAAATACCTCTTTTGAAACAAAGTGAAAAATCTACTGCCCATACATACTGCTGGATTTTATTCCAACATACTTCCATATGGTTTGTACCCCTCCTTAGCCAACATATCAAGGCAAGATATTTGGTTTTAAGTCATCTGCAAAAATCACCCTAGCTCATTAGCAGTGTTACATCAGTTATGCTGCACTTAATTATTTATATGTCTGGTTTTTCCTTCTGAGAGGTTCAGGTTCAGCTCTCTTGGAAACAGGAAATAAAAGCCAACCATCAGATGGTCTTCTACCATCTTTTAGATCTGATGGAACTAAAAGGCTGCAGCTACAGCAGATGTCTCTCTAAGTATGAATTATAGGGGCAAAGTGTGTTAAAAAAAATTGATCTTGCTTTAAGAAATTTCTTCAAATTTCATGAACTATGAATATTTTTTACATACAAGAAAAGTTCCCAGAACTCTGAGCTCCACTGCCTCTGGGGGAGAACAGTGTGCACTACCTTTAATGTTTACACTGGAGCTCCCTCAAGGGGAGTAGTAGAACTGAAAGGAAACATTCAGGGCAGCTGCAGAAGCTCTGTGTTAAGGAGCAGTCATTTAAGTATAGTCTTTAAGACTGCAAATTAATTAGCAATTAATATATTTTATGAATGAAGTCCGACACCTTGCTGACACCCATGATCCAAACAGTCAGAAGAATAAAAGTTTCATTCTTACCCATGAATTACCTATCTGGAATAACAGAAGATAGGCTACACAAACTTTCTGGTACCAACATACTAGAGAAAGCACCTTTTTAGACTCATGCATACAAAGCCAGAACACCAAAGGGGGAAAGGCCCCAAGAATTCTGCCTGCTTTCTTCCCCACTACAGCTACCACAGCTTTCTTAAACATCTTCACTATAGGAAAAGTATTAGTTATCAAGCATGGAATCTTCTTCCTATCCAAAGTCATAAGAAGCTCAATCTTGAACTTCATTCATACAGATTCACTTACTGTGCATACCATATAATAATCTCAGGCAATAATACAAGTTCAGCAGAGTAGAGGAAAGATGAGAAATCACAACTTTAATCATCTTTTTCTCTCCACCACAGAACCCACTTCAAACCCTCTTTCCACACAAATCCTGCTCTACAACTAGCTCAACAGAAACATGCATTTTTCTGCTCAAATACAAGATTTAAGCATTTCTGCTTAAGGTGATATGAAACAGCAAGTAATTCAGAGCTAAATGTGCCACTTCTCTGTTTTATTGATTTACTGGAAGTAAGAGCTGAGACACAAATCATTATTGCAGTGCCATTTTTGCATGATTCCTAACAGTTTAAGAAAAGCAAAATTCCATTCCCATTTGGTGGACACCAACCAATGACTATAAGGTCAAAATTAAACAGCAGTTGTCTTGGAGAAATGCTATTTCCCATTGTATTGTATATATGGCATCTTAACTCTAGGGGAAGAAGAGACATGGAAAAAGCCCAGCTAATGTTAAAAATAGCTTTTGACCAATAACTTCACAGGAAAATGAACTTTTATCCTGCATGGCAAATCTCAGACCTCATTCTACAAGACATTTCCTTCAGCACTTCAAACTTGGAAGCCTTGACCAAAATACACATTAATTTAGAGACTCAACTACAACCACTAGCCAATCTTCTGCCAAGCCTTCAAAGCATTTATTCAATTTCCTCTAAGGGAATTGTTCTCTCCATCCATGCAAGCATTAAAGTGACAGTTCTCTTGCATCTTACCTCTTGCTGCAAACAACAAAGCAATTTTAAAGGCATTATAGAGTTGCAAGATTATTGCTTAGAAGGATAACAGTCAATAAAATCTACTTAAATGACTATTGTCAATTACCTGTTGACATTAGGCACATCCATAACCTGATAGCAGGATTCTAGCTGTGGCCTGTTATTATCCTTCCATGAAAGTGACCAACCCCTAACATTACCTGTTGGTTGTGTCAATTGATAACTCTTATCACTTGGGTGCTTGCTGGAATATCAATAACAGGATCAGCTGCAGCTTTTAGGTAGAGAGCACAGCTAGACCAGAAACACAAGGATTTCACATTTTCCACAATAGCACTGGGCCATTTGCTGTAATCTCTGCACTACAGCATTCTCTAATCCTAATCAGCCTTTACATGCTGGGCTGATCTTACACTCCAAACACATCTGGCAGAAAGTGGTAATCAGCTGAGGCATGATACCTGGGCTCTTTCAGTTGCCACGCTGCAGTCTGAGAATTCTGCCCCCAAATTATCTCCTTTCCTCAGAAAACCATTTGTTTTCAATAAATTTGTAGAAATGAAGCTATCACTAGATTATCAACTCTGCCCAGAACAGCAATTTGTAATCCACTAAAAAGCTGAACAAGACTGAAAATACATTGCAAGAAGCCTGATGTTCCAGCTCCAGTACTTAGCTGTTACATTTTGGGAATACATTAACAAAAAACAAAAAAAAAAATCAGGTGCAGTTAAGACAACATGCCAACAACTTCAGTGACATGATAATCAGCTACAGCCTTTGTGCTGGAAAGAGACAGGTTGAGTAGGCAGCCTCAGAACCTGACACATCTGACTCAATATCCAGACCATGGTCCATGCTTTTACTACTCCCTCAGCAAAACTATTCTAAGAGTTCAATTTTTTCATCAGTGGATGCCACATAATGACACATAATCCTTTAACTAGCAAGGAAATCCCCACAAGCATGAAAGCAGCCCTGCCAAAAACATAAGCACACCTGTAGGAAAAAGAAACCAAGTGTATTGCAAACCTCTGCACGAGCCAGTGCAACACTATGACACTTCAGCACACTGAAGCAGCTCCAACCAAGCAGCAACTCCTTTCTAACATGACTGCCCTCATTTCAATCCATTCTCTTGTATCTATGCATCTACCATAAAGCAGAGTTCATAAAACCAGATGGCTGCCTCATATGTGAATGCTGTGCCTTAGAACAGCCTTTTTAACAAAATGACTATATCCTTCACAGTTAGACACAGCTTTACTCTCTCTGTGCTAAGAAAAACAAACAAACAAAAGGTAAAATACAAGACTGAACAATTCCTTTATGTTCGTTCCCTTGTATTACATCAGCTAAACTACAATCTTTTTCTTCTGTCACACAGGCAGGTGAGTTTAACTCTCAAAAATCTTGAAAAAATTGAAGTCTACTTCCGATAGACTTGACTCTTCAACATGAGTGGGCAGCCTTTCACATACTGCAGATTTCTTGATGCTGCAAAAACCCTCCAAAATGTTAAATTCAGTGGAACATCCACCTGAGAGATAGAAGATGCAGTAAGGGCTACTAACATTTTAAAAAACCTGACAGTACTAAGTTGCTATCAACAGCTTGAAGTCACCGATGCCTCTGGATGATGCATTTGCCATTGGCAGAAGTCTCCTATCAAGCTACTGATGAGTGAGGAACTTGGAATCCATCACACCAGCTCACATCCAGGCAGCACAGCTTTGTGAAGAGTCAGATCTCTAGACTGGAACACCCAGAAGTGTCAATTTAACTCTTGATATGGAGCATGATATTTGAAAGGTAGTTTCTCATAATAGTGTCTAAGCAGTTTCCAGCTTTCTGATGAACAAGAAGCAGCTCTTTAAACTCACCTACTACAAATACAGCAAACCTTGTCTGTTAACACTCTTGCCATTCACCACCAACAAAGCAATCTGAAGTTTAAATCAACTTAACAAAACCAGAAAAACACTAATGTAGAGCATTTCACAGACATTTCATAGAACGAAAGATCAGATCAGAAAATCGCAGGTAAGACTCACATATTAAAATAACATTGTTTCACTCATCAGCAACAAAACATCACTGATAATAAAATGTACATGTCTTCAAAACACTGGCATACTCAGTACGTTGAGTTGCTTCTGGCTTGCTGTCCCTTAGCAAAATGTACATTCTCCCATAAATACATTTAGATGAAGCTATAAAACTTAGATCAGGAGCTACAAGCACAACAAACATACTCTGGATTCCAGAATCACGCAACACGATCCAAACCCAAGTCTCCATTTTAAAAGGTTGGATTTGAAAACTCCAGGGCTGCTAAAGGACTGATACAATGGTAAGTTAAAGTTTTCATCTATATTTGACCTATATGTAGCCTTCAGAGGCAGGAAACAGGCCAGCTGGCTTGCCCCTTTCACACAAGTCCTACACTCCCTGAAGCAAAAAGTGAAAGGAAGAGTCCTGTGAAAAGCAGTTTGAGCTCCCACTGAAGTGCATCTAGGTCAGCTCCTCAATTATGTCAAGGATGTGCCCCCTCCTAGTGCTGTCCTGCACTGTGGCAGAATCACTGATCACTGCCTTACTCTGAGGACCTTCCTCTAAACTTGTAAACTTGCATATATTTAAACAAGGTGGGTGACAAGTCCATGTTTTATTCATGCTTCAATCAGTCATGTCTTTCTCTCACTTCTGTGGAGGACCATTTTAGAACATTCTGTAAAGTATCAGAGGGATTTAAGATATATAACAAAACTACACCAAAGGCACCAGGAGCCTGCCAGGCTCTGCAGGCTAACCCCTGACCATCTGCTATGGGAGCACCCGCTGCCATCATGTCATCTGCGCTCGTGCCAGGCCAAAAGGCAGTTTCAAGTGAAGCACTGTACTGTCAGCAGTCAAGCCACAGCCTTGTATCACTTCCTAGGACAGAAAAGTTTAAGACATTTTCTTAAAAAGACATGTCCTTCGGTCCTTTAATTGTATGGTAGAACAATCTTAGCTCAAGTGGACACCAAACTCTCCAAACTACCCTTACCAGCCTTTTGCAACTCAGCCATAACCTAGACTCCTAAACACTTAAAAACAATGAGCAATTCTTTTTCATTCCTTCTTTGAGTCAGTAAAGCAACCTTGTCAAAGTGTATGGCTCAACTGTTTTGTCAGAATTCTGCAGCCCTATTGCAACACAGGAGTTCCAGCCAATTTACTTTTTACCTGTGGCAATTTTGCATATTGGCTTAAGACCAAAAGGAGTTGATTACCACAAGTCAGACCCAAGCTGCAGACACGTCCTGTCAGCAGCCTGCAGTTCTCAGTACACATGAGAGGAAAAGTTTTGTGGTTCTCAAGCATGATCATGTCTATCTACTCACAAAATTCCCTCTACAAAAAACATCATCACACACTTGAGTTTTATCAATAGCTAGAAAAAATAGACTAGGAAAGCAACCAACTGACATGCTGCCTCTGCTCAGATGGCCAGAGTAAAAATTACATAAAGACACATTAGCATAACATCAGGACCTTTTAGCATCCAGTCTCTTTCATTAAACTAACTTAAGATACAGATATAATCTACAACAAAGCATGAGATTACATTATCCTGGGCAGAAAAGAGAAACAGAAAGGTGTTTAGACTTTGCTGGTCCAGAAGTCAGTGTTAATATTGTGCACTGTCATTTCCTGTGACTACAACTAAGCCGTGAGCCTCAGATGCCCAATGAATGCCCCATTTGCTAGCAGCCTAGAAAATACTGTTCTAGTATTCCACCCACATTCATTTCAAGGCTGATGTCCAATATCACTTGTGATGCTAGTGCAGATGGATATTAGAGTATATTCCCTCTCTTAGTGAACTACAGCTCTCAACTGCTTCAGTAAATGTGTTTCACAACCTAAAGAGAAGATTTTTATGACCACAAACAAAACAAGTTTTGTATTGATTTTGAGTACTTTCAGCCAGCTCTGAAGTAAACATGATCAAAATAGCAAGATCAAAAGCATTAAAAACACTTTTAAGGGTCTAGCATATGGTTTGCAAGATTCCAGAAAGAGCAGACCTTACTATAGTCTGCAAAGTGAAAAGCTAGCCTCTGCCAAGTATTCCAATTGCCTTCCAGCAATTGCCAACATCTGGTTTATTCAGGTTAATTTAAGCCACCAGCTCTCATCCAAGCAAAATTTTGGACAGAAGGAAAATCAAGCAGCCATGCTGAATCTGATGGGGCGGGATACTCTAATATCAGCTTACCAGCAAGGCTTTGCACTGCAATCTTGCTGATACTGCTGACTCAGAGGAACAAAAGTACTGCTGCAAGCCCTGCGCTACAGATCACTGCCTGCAAGGCTACCAGGAAGGCTTCTTCTATCCTCTCATTTAGTCTGAGTTCAGTGTTCAGTCCTGTGCCAGATGACCCATCTTTTTCTTTATATGTCCTGCAATGAGACCCTGACTTCCTGGCTTGCTTTACTCCTTGCTTTTTCATTTTCACAGTATTTGAAAGCCCTCTCTCCCAACCAGCCAGAATACTATTCCTAATCTGCACACCATGTGTGGTTATCACTCACTGGTGAGACTCCTGTATTTACCCAAGGCACACAACAGACCCTGTGCTTTTCCACCCATACCAGCATCCCAATCTGTGATCCAAAAAAGGAACAGGGCATGATAACTGAAGGATACTATTTAGTACTGTTTAGACTCACCTTTACGCTATAGTAAGGCTCAGGTAAAGGATATAATGCCATCACTCCACCCCAATTTTTCCCCAACCTCAGAAATACTGGAGCTAGCTCCTTCAGCAAACAGTATGTCCACAGCTGACTGAGGAAGGTCTATCCCTTTGTTTTCTTCGGTGGCAGGGGGTGAACTGGACACACATGGCAAGGTTTTGGTAGCACTGAGAAATGCTGCAGCTGTGACTTCCGAGAACGTGAGTCTCTTCCAGAGGTTGCAGAGGATACCTGCTCTGGCACCATGGAGTGCACCCTGTACCTCCTGCCCCATTTCTAACCTTGGTGTTCTCTCTGCCATTTCTTTTTCCCACTTCCCCTGTCTGTCTAGTATTTCCTGCTTTTTCTTAAGGTTTTCCTTGAGGTGTCACAGTCTTGGTGGATGGACTCAGCTGTGTGTTGCAGCAGATCCACCGTGGAGCTGGCTGTGTCTCGCACAGAGCATGTCCTGGTCTCCTCTCCTGGAGGCCAGCCCTGCAGCCAGAAACTTGTCATGGACATCCAGCACTGGGGGAAGGTAAGCAGGGAAGGAAGAGCAAAGTAGTCTCAAGAATCTTGAGCAGCAGTAGGAAAATACTAAAAGCAGTGTGGCTCTAGTACACTACCTTTTCTTCAAAGGTGGGAGCTGCGAGAGCAGGAAATTCTCCTCTTTGGCTACCAATTTCTCAGTCCAGCAAGAAGCAGACAAAATGTGTGGCCTTCATGCCCTTCAAAGTTATGCTGTCATCTACTTTTCAGAGGGTCCTTCACACGGCAGAGACACAGAAGCATGGACTGACCTCACCTACAGAGCATTTTCTTGGAAACTTCACAGAATTCCTCAATAGTGTGACAGGCCCATATAAGGCATGCACAGAAGATGAAGGGTTTAAGAGTGAGGCTGGGAAATCAGAGACACAGATGAAATCAAAACACAAAAATCAATCAAACCTGCAGATTTTTGTTGTCATTTAGAAGATGTTCAATTGCTGCCGAGATCTAAGGGAGCAACACTATGAGACTATTATGAAATATATTCAACTACTAAAGAGAAGTGATTAAAACCATGCTTTGGTCACTGTCATCCTGACCATCTCATAAATAGCTACTCCATTACCAAGGCCTACAGCGGAAGTCAGTACAACAGAAAGATCTGACTTGTCCCAGAATTTGTCATCCATGACCTTGACAAAGCATGTTTAAGAGAAGGTTCTTGCTTACTTTTGAAAAAGACTAAGAATACCTGCCTTCAGAGCTAGTCAATCTTTATCAAGTTACACTGCTTACATGAAAAAAAAAAGTTTAATATTACAGTGCCTACTCATTTTCTTGTTTCCTCATCTTCCCTCCTCCTTTTCTTAGGCATTACACCATAAGACAACTTACACACAGAACAGTTGAAATGCACAGGATCAAGTGATCCTGCCCATATTCCAACATTTGGATCTTAATGTGAATTCAAACTTCTACCCTGATTCAAACATATTTTGAAGAACTGGCCAAGTCATAACTTGATTAGAAGGGCAGCCTTCTCTCGGTATTACACATACCTTAAAAACAGTGTGGAGCGCGGGGGGGGAATTGAAAATTTATGCCACATAAATATTCAAGAACAAGTAATCTAAAAAGCATGCTTATTACCTCCCCTTACCCATGACAGACATTTATTTCTACTCCTATTCAGAGATCTGCATGTGTCCAAATGAAGTGTGTCCTCAATACCCTTTTGAGAAAGGACATGATAGAAGCCCACAGAAACAGCCATTCAACATAAAAACCGATGATGTGTCCTTACACTCAATAAATGTGCTAATCCATCATCCAATAAAGAATTAAAGAAAATAACTGCTTGCTTAGATATTTTTTTTTTCTTTTCAGGTATGACAGCAATTCATTGGGTGACAGAGGAATTTACACGGTAAAATTCACACCATCTATGACAAGAACCCAGACACCCTATTCCAGCTGATCTTCAGTGGTAACATTTAAACAAAGTCAGTTCTCTCACACCTAGAAACTGTGACAAATTACTGCAATACAAGATACAGTGAGACATAAAAGCAGTTTCATTAGAGAGGTGTGAAGGATTAAGCCCAGTGTGTACAGGGACTCGATTCTTGGCAGTTTTCTTGAAGATACTCCTACAGCTGTAGAGACTGAGTGTCACCAGGACTGCAGAGCAATGCAGTACATCTGCACTGCTCCCTCTAGGAAAGGGCCACAAGTGCCAACAGTCTTGGAACACTCCCCAAACCACTTCAGGAGCAAACAACTTCTGAAATATACACACCCTAGTTAACCTGATCCTTTAACCCACTGAGTCAATAAACACTGAAGTCTAGGGATTCAAGGTAGTTCCACTGACCCCCAACTTTTCCCAAAAAGCAGAGACAGACATATTCCTCAGAAGTAAGACAGAGGTTCTTAAGACTAACCTGTGGAAGCCAGCACATCACCTTTACTGAGCCTAGGCAAAAAAGTTTAACACATTGCTTTTGGTCAACAGAAACTTCTGTTTCAACACTAAAGACCACAGTGATTCAAGCTTGTTAGGTCAACACCAGAGACTTCAGAAGAAAGGTAGAACTCTGCAGGAAAGAAGTGTCCGAACAAGCAAAATACCAACATCAGCCCTGCAGTTCAGTTACCACCATGAATTAAACTATAAACTTATTTTTAGAGCTCCCCGCTTGCCAGGTACATGCAAATGGTCAAAATTAGATGGGATGATAACAAGTTACAGCAGATACACAGGTCATCTCCACAGCCATAGAAAATCAAATCCTGATATTCATCTGCTTCGTTTTGACTTTTCGCAAACATCTCCCAATTCTTGATCAGGCTTCTGGGAACATCCTCTACCTTATGAGAATTATTTTGAAGAAGTAAGGAGACACATGTGGTCTTTTCAGAATACACATTGCAGAACTTCCTCCTGCTGCAAAGCAATTCACTCAGCAAAATAAGTCGAGAAAAATCCCAGCCATTTCTATCATTTTCAGAAACAGGAACTTGTTACAACCATCTGCAGATGCAACAACCTCACTAGTTTTCAATTCACTTCCCTAAATGAAAACTTGAAGGTCTGTTTCTGAGTGAGATCCTATAAAAAGAGCTAAGTTGAGATCACATTTTCATTTCACATTTGGAAGTCATGTTATTTCCCTTCTCCAAAAGCATCTCCCTGTTGATACCATCAGAGTCATTCCCATTTGAGGCTGGAAGCAGCCTTTTACTTGGCCCACACAATTAAGCCCTCAGTGAAGCCTTAATACATCTTTCAGAACAATTCTAAGACTCAAACTCCTATGCTGT
The DNA here is from genome assembly GCF_001522545.3 of Parus major. Classification (NCBI taxonomy): domain Eukaryota; kingdom Metazoa; phylum Chordata; class Aves; order Passeriformes; family Paridae; genus Parus; species Parus major. The sequence goes on along the minus strand of NC_031770.1, from coordinate 79,232,992 downwards.
GCACAGTATTGCCTTCCCACTGGAATTATCAGTTTATATATCCCTAATGTAGCCCATATGCCTCATTCACACACTCTGCAATGGCCCTTCCCACTGCATCAAAATAAAGTTACTAATTCCCCACTTCTTCACAGGAACAATAATGTAGCTAACAAACATTGGTTAGCTGAGGGATAGGAATCCATATCATTGTGGTGATTTTTAGACAACTTTTGGACAACAATAGTTTTGTAAGTCCGAAATGGTCAGAGCTCTACTGTCCCAAACCATCAGAGCATCCTAGATTTACATTCCTTTTCCCACCACAGGGACCTGAGCAGCTCATTTAATGCCATCTGGCACTACTTCCAGCAGTTGTTGAAATTCACTAGTAGAAGATCTGGAGTTCAAGCAAATGGTAAATCCCATTAACAAGCATAAGACAGCAAGTGAATGATACTTTAGTACTCCTTCAAGTGACCAGCCTGTCTAGAACCAAGAGCCCATGCTGAAAGACAGCAGCATCTATATTACAGTCTACATTTGAAAGCTATAGTAAGTACAGAAAACCAGATGAAAGTAAACACTTAGCAACTCAGCTTTCCGACACTGAAGACAATAATTCTGTTCTTTTCTCCCTTTCTCACACACCACCTTTCACCTTGTCACCTATGATCTCCCTATAACCCTCTGGAATTATTACCTTCTGCAGAAAACACATGAGAGCAGGCACCATTGTATCCTACACTTACAGGATTACTTAACCCATGTTCAATAGTTGATCTCTGAATTTAATTTACAAAGCCCAGTTGTTAAGTAGGGCAGTAGAAGAGAGGTTGTGTGACTTGACACCTGGCCACTAAAACACTAAATAAAATTATGGAGTTCCCTAAGGACAGAGAACCCCAACATCAATACCAGAATTACAGCTCTTCATATAGCATCACTCTCTCACTCTGGAACCTGAATTTTTAACCTTCTAAATCTAAAACTTATTGTAAGGAACTGGGAAGTTTTACATTTCATTCTTCACATCTTCAAATGCTACTTATCCAATTTGAAATGCACCCAGACAATTAAACTCTGAACTGTTATTTAAAGCTTGTAAAATAGAAAAAAAAAACCAAACAAAAAAACCCAGTCTTCCCAGAAAATTATAAATTCTTTTCCTCTTTTATATGTGATATGCAGGTAGGTAGAAAATTCTGTGGAATTTACTGCCTTCTGCCTCCAATGCACCCAGTTTCTTGAGTAGTAATGTTAGCACCAATATCCAAACACTTTACAGTCCTTACTCTAAACCAGTAGATTACTTCTACCTCACTTTAATCCTACCTATTCCAGATAGTACTTTTATTTATATATGTATATACACACAGAAACACACAGACACACAGAAACACCATGCTTTCAAATACATGAGCTATGCTTTTTTTAAGCTAAAGCTTCTAGTAACAGATATGTTCGGTGTAGGACAGTCCAGACACAGCCTACAGATTAAAAGGTGTTGACAGCTACCAAACAACAACATAGAAGAGACATCAATAACCAAGGTAACTTTTTTTTAACTGTACAAGAAAACATGACAGAATACATGATATCAAGACCAATTATCTACTTAAACAACAGTTTAAACACTACTGAGTCTTCAATCAGTGCTGCTTACATCAGCATTTCTTGAGCATTTATGCAAGAGCATTTAGATATACCGAAAGACCAGCCTACTGTTTGTCACTTGGAGGGTAAGCTACAAAGTCATTAGAAGTGAAATCTGCAATTATTTTCCAGAAGTAATGGTATCTCCTTTTAACAAATACTGCATCATCAGAACTGTACTTACAAACACCTGCACCAGCATTACTTAGTAATGGCCAGCAGCCAAGAGACTGCCTGGTATAAAACCTGCTGATCTTTACTTGAATGTACTTCTTACCATATCCAAAAAAACAAAACATGGGAAACCCACTTAGTGTTAGACATTAACACCTGCTGTTGATCTGCCAAGTTCAATGCTGGGCAGAGACACTACTGGTAAACAAGGCCAGTTAACATCACATGACCAAATTCTTTCACCGTTCTACTACCTGGTGTCTCCAAGCAGTGGCTGACAGCTGAAATGAAATCGTCAGAGTGAAACATGACTAGCTCACCATTTTCCAATAAATGTTTTGCCTCAGCCTTGTTTCATGCGTTAACTAGCTAATGTCAGTCCAGAATACATCAAAAATCTACGATAAAGCCAACAGCCATCTTCATTAAACATGAGGCAAACTACTGGACAGCTCACAAAGTTGCTGTCAGATATTTGGGACCTCAGCAACTGCCCTTAAACTCTCCAAAGATTGTCCCAGTCTACAGCACAGCATTATCCCAGTGCCTTGCCATTTAAGCACACCATCATCCAAACCTCTTCAGAACTGGAGATGCAGCACTGTGGAGATGGCCCCACTCGTACTGGTGCTTGGCCAGCTCTGGGAATATCATTTATGTATATCTCATCCTAGCTTAATCCTGACCGAAGTAGGCAGTGACCATTTTGCCCTGTGTCCGATTCTCTCCCCTCTTCCCAAGCCTCTGCTCCATAAGGTGCTCTTTCCACTGCCTTCCTGGATAAAAGGCAAGAGGTCAAGAGAAGAAAAAATGGCCGAAAGAGTGGTATTATGCAATAAGAGAAGAAATGCTATAATAACTCATCCTCTCCTGGAGATTTCCCATCACCCTCATGCTCTGCAAGCTGGATTAGAGCAAGCGTGACAGCCAGCCGGCTCAAAGGCCCACTAAAGTGCCCTGCGGGCAGGCTCCTCAGCCCCGGGCCTTCGCTGGGGAAACAAAAAGGGATGCTCACAGTCCAGGTGCTTTTTCTTGGGCCCCATCACTTCATGCGTGGTGGCTTTGCAGACGGCTCTGGCTACGGCCGATCCCGTAACGCTGTACTGAGCAGCTGCGATGCGATCTGTCAGCGTCTGACCCGACATCTTCGAACGGCGTGCTGGCTGCTGCCTGCTCTGCAGGGGCGAAACACACGGGAGGCGAGGGGGAGATGCCGGGTCTGTGGCCGGGGGGAGGCACGGCAGGGACACACTCACACGGGCACTCACACAGCCCCGCCGCACGCACAATGGTCCCCCGGGCAGCCCGGCCCCTCCCGAGGCGCAGCCCCCCCGCCCCGTTGTGTAAGCCTCTGCCTCGCTAGAAGCCGCCTGGGGCAGGAAGAAGGGTATTTTAGGCGTCGCGAGGAACGGATGAAGGGGAAATAATGACGGCAGCTGAAGGAGGCTGCACACAGATAGGCTGCGAGCCGCCGGGATGGGGACAAGGCGGCCCTCCCGCACCTGCCTCGGCAGCGCCCGCCCCACGAGCCGACCCGCGGAGGAGCCTCCGCCGCGCCCCGGCCCCGCTGCGGCGCCCGCGCCGCCTCCTCCCCGATGGCAGATTATGGCACCGTTGCGCCATGTTCTGCCCTCCCGGTGCCTCCCCCACCGCCACCCCCGGCCCCGACAGGGACCCCCCCCGCGCCGGGATGCTGCGGGGCGCCGCTGGATGCGGCGGCGCCCGGCGCCATGCAGCATCCCGGCGCGGGGGGACAGCGGGACGGACCGAGCGCCAGCGGCCGACCTGTCAGCGCGTCCTTCCCTCCCGTCCTCCTGCCGCCGCTCCGGGGAGGGCACTGCCGGCCCCCGCCGCCACCGCTGCCCGGCCCGGCCCGCTGGCGAGGCGCCCCGCGGTGCAGCAGCCCCCCCCCCCGTCCCCCCGGCCCCGGTAGCCCCAGGTGCCGGGCGGGCTGTCCCCTCCCGCCGCCGCCGGGGATGCGCTGGGCGTCCACGCCCGGGAGCCGACGCTGCTATTTCCAGCCGGCGGCTTAATCCTCCCGCAGCCTAATCCCCGCGCTACTGCCGCAGCAGCGCCGCCCCCTAGCCCGGTGCAGAGGGCGGGACGGAGCGGAGCCGAGCGGCGCTGCCGCCGCCGCAGATCGGTGGCCCGGCGCAGTCAGGTGACCCCGGCCCCCCACCCGCATCCCGCTCCCCGGAGCTGGCGGCGGGCACGGCCGGAGCTGCTCCTACGCGGGGGCTGGCCCGCTGCGGCTCCGCGACTGGGGAGAGCCGAAGGCACCGGTGCTTCCCCGGCCCGCATCATGATCCTGTCGGGAACGCTTAAAATAGTGCCTTGAGGGATCCCAAAACCGCACGTAGACTAGATTTTGCCAGAATGTTGTTATGATGTTATCGTTATCAAAAACATCTGAAATACGTCCCCAGGAGGGTTTTCTCTCTGTTATCTAAGGTACCCTGAGGGTCTTGGTTACAACCCAGCCACGCTCGGGAGGATGTGTTGCTACAATTTTATTGTATAATTGAAGCCTACCGGAGGGATCCGTGGAGTATTGGGAAATGTGGCGTACATATATTACCATAAATTGGCTGAACTTAGTTTTGGAGTAAAGTGATTTAAGTGGGTGGGGTCTAAACGAAATGGCATTGGTAGCAATTACTTCGAGCTGCCGGTAGAACAAATTTCAGAAGACAATGTCAGCGCATGTTTTAATTAGCTGGAGAAAACACTGTGTACAGTCAGTATTGAAGAGTTGTGCACACCAAGTGATAATTGGACTGTGTTGCTTACAAAGACATACGGCACCATTTTCACTTGTTATTCCAGGAGCAGAACACTGACAAGGGATGGTGGTCTGTGACAGTATGAAACAGCAGGTTTTTTACTACTTCATTCTTCCTTTTCTGACTTTCTTTTTTCATTTTATATTTATTTATTTATTTATACTTTCTCTTTTTTTTTTTTTTCCTCTTTTGTTTTGGTTTTGATTTGTTTTTACCTAGTAACACAGGGTTTTTAAAATCCTAGGTAGCCTGAAAGCTTGGGAATGCTGTTAAAATAATGCTCAAAAGTTCAAGGTATCTTTTCTGTGGGAAATCACTTCCAAAATAGCTGTAAAATGGTGCCTTGGACGACTGAAGACAGGTGTTCAGATTTGCACGTTTTCAATATTGGTTAAATCTCCTTCATTTTTGCAGAGCAGATAGAGATTTTTGGATTTCAAAATTGAAAGGTTTTCTCAAATATAGTGTTTGGCTATGGAGCACAATTTAATTTCAGAAAAAGATGTAAAGTGTTTGTCACTGTAAGCAATCAGCATTAGGAGTCTGCAAACTTAAGATATTCCCATAAGAAAGACTCTCATATTACAATAGTGAGAATCTTCTCAGCTCTATTCCATAATGAATACCAAATAAATAAACCCTGGAGCTGCACAGAAAGATAATTCTGTGCTCTTCAGCATTACTATAGTTCACTGTTCAAGTACGGACAAATTTAAGTAGTATTTAGAAATTGTTTCTGTTACCACAGAAATGTTAACTTCAGTGCCTAGGAATTTGACATTAATGGAGTGATTTGTGGCAGCTAGAACTATGTCTTAGCAGAGGCACACAAACAATTTTTTCTCTGTACTTCACAATCATTTATTGGGGTCATACTCCCAATTGATTTCAGCGGAAAGAAACAGCTGGGATCTACTTATACTTCATGTTCCATTAAGAGTGACTCTGAATTTTTCTTGGTAATACTGACAGGAGTTTAGAACGACTTGACTTTAAAAGAGAAACTTCCTTTTTAACGGGTATATTACAGAAAAAAAAAACCCCAAAACAACTACACAAACTGTTTTGGCATTTGTTGACTCCATACAGCAGAAATTTAGAATGGTTCAATTTCCTGCAAGAAGGATAGTTTTCAACTTTATGCTAGCCAAAGTACTTAATTAGTGATGCAACTTTTATTAACATCTAGTATACATCTTCAGTGTAAAAGTCTGAATACTTTCTGAATTAGTCTATATTGTTATCAACAGTTACCGTCACTGAGATTCTCATCTGTGTCACCAAAAATTGTGATTGTTAATACTCATCTAATTTTGTATTTTCCTATTGTCAAAATATTGAAGCAAAAAATAAGTCAGATAATCTGTACTATTGCCTTAGAATATATGTGGTATCTTAATAAAAATCTAAGGTGCTTGAAGAAGGTAAGACAAGAAGACATTAGTACTCTTTAAATTCAGAGTGAAAGGATGTGATCTACTGAAGCTGTACTGCTTTTGGATTTACAACCAACCACTACTCACCCCAGAATAACCCAACCCCACAAAGCAGGAGCTCATGTTTGTAATGAAAGCCATACAGGAAATAGGAACCCTCTTGAACAAGGGTACACCACTCCTGGGAGGGACCTGCCCAGGACTAAATAGATGGAGAGCTGGGGTTGCCATTTCGCAGGGTAATTTTAGATGAAGTCCCAAGAAGTTTCCTGGTATGCTGGCTCTGTGAAACCCAGGTGCACAGCTTGGCTGGTGGAGGTCAAGATTAAGACCATATAAGCAGCAGAAAAGGGTTCTTGCTGTCAAAAATAACATAGAATCAGTGATTTCTTTCTTGACTCTTTGTAACTGTGCTTTTAACTTAATAATGAAAGCCTTAAAGAAGAGGAGCTATATTAATGACAAATTGAATAGCCATTTGGACGCACAATGATAATTCTTAACTGAATTTGAAGTGAGAAAAATAGAGCTGGTCTATGTTAATCTCACATTCAAGCACATGTGGAGGGAGGGAGGCATGTGTAAGGGCTGATATATCACACCTCATACCTGAATTCTGCCCCAGAGATGCCCAAGTCTTGGGTGATGTAAAGCACGTAGACTCTACTTTCATGCACTGAGGTGCACTGAAAATCTGGGGGTTTGTCACTATAATTCTGCTTTTTTTCTATTAGTTTTCCAGTTTTTCCTGTCAGGTTTCCTTTCCTCTTGCCTTCACAGGCCAGGCAGAGATTTAGACCCCACTGTCTGTGCCTGAGCCTGCGTCAGGCCCAGTGCTGTTGTTCTGCTTCTCCCTCTTACTCTTAGGGCCAGTGGTACAAACAGAGCTCCTGGAGAGGCTGACTGTAACCATAGTGATAGCAGAAGTCCTGAACAGATCTGTTTAGCTCTGGGGTGGGGGGAAAAAAAAAAGACTTTTCAGAGGAGAAGCATCCTCCTGACTTTGTATCAGGTTGATGGAGCCAAGTAGTTTGCGTTGTGCTTTCTCTACAGCACGTGCAACAGAAGATATAAAACAGCAGTAGGTACTCAAATCATGCAATACTCAGGAGTTTCTGTGTTTGTGCTGTTAAATATAACCTCATTGTTTGGTCTTGTGTGTGTTCTGTCTACAACTGTTTGTTCAGCCTCTGTACTCGCCCTCCTTAATGACATTTGTTTCAGTAGTTCCTTTGGTTGCTGTGATATAAAGCAGCAATGAGAAATTAAAGCAGTTTGTCAATTTTCCAGTCAAAATGATGGTCTGAGAAGGATGTAGCCTGAATATGTTTGTACACCCCAGGCAAAAGATTCATTAAATTCTGGAGAGCTACTTGAGCTACTGAATAAGAGAACAGCCATACACAGTGGTAAGGGTACAGGCTTGGTGGCAAGAGTATATACTCTATATCCCATAGGAAATGCCTTTCTTGTGTTTTTGAAGAGCCTTGAAAATTAAAAAGTTAATTTAGATAAGAGAGAGAATTAATAGAAAGGATAAGTTCCACAAAGAGTAGCTAACAAGCTCTTTTACTGCTTTTTAAGTCATGTCAGAGTGAGGTCAATGTTCTGCAGAATATGGAGTGTCTGCATTTTACAGACCTGATGTTACAGAAAGGTGGTAATTGGCATGTTCTGTACAGAAGAAAAAAGTGTGTTCCTTCCCCTTACCCACCATTCTGGTTCTCACAAGAACAATCTTAAAATCTGTATTATCTTAGAGACCTCTGTTGGCTGATGCATTAATGGACCCCATCACCCACATCACAAGAAGAGCTTTTGCTGCTGGAGTAGCTTTTGGCTTATGTCTGGCAATAACTCTGAGGTTAATAGACCAGAAAGGGGACAGATGGACATATGTATCAGAAAAGGAGCAAAAGTCCTTTAAAAGTAATCATTAAAGTCAGTGTCTGTGAAATTCCTTACTATTTATTACTGATTTTTGGTCCTTAATTTTGTAATCCTTCCAATGCAAAAGTCTGGAGGTGTTAAGTGTATTGCACTTCCACACACCGGAACAGATTCAGACTAGGCTTAAATGTGTCTTTTTTTCGTGGTGGTTTTTTTTTGTGTGTGTTTTTTGTTTTTTTTTTTTTTGTTTTTGTTTATTGATAACCTTTTCTTTTTCACAGGGCAATAATATTTTACAGATTTATTTTAACAGATCTGTGTACCAAAAGCTACCTAACTTACTGCTTCTATAGGAAATATGTATTTTAATATAGTCAATGTGGAAATAGCAGCTTTTTATTGATTTTAGAGGGGATAATTTATTTAAGAAAGTTGCAAGTCAAATGTCAATACGAATATTTTGTATTCCATTGAAAATGCTGAGATTAGAAAGGGGAGCATTCATCAAAAAATTTAGGTGAAGTCATACTGAGCTTCACAGACATCATGAAACAGATTTGCAGAAGTATACAGAAAAAGACAGTTTAGTACTAATTGACATTTAACATTTATTACTCACTGACTAATTGACAGTCCTGTCTTTGAATACAAAGTAACTCTGAAGGCATTGATCCCAACTGCATTATTTCCTCAAAGAGGACAGGATGCTGCCTGAAATAACATCCAAATTTCATGTGCTGTAGAAATTTTGATCCGTGGAAAGACAACAAGCTTTTAAGTTACCTTGGCTTTGTGGACATTCAATTTTCCTTTTCAAGAAAAATCAACTTTTTTTGGTAAAGGTGTGTTATTTTGGTATTCATACTTTGAAAGTGGCAGCATCATGTTTTAAATGGTGAATTCTGGTATTAATAATAGCAGTAATTGTACCGCCGTAATAATTTCATTTTGATACAATAGTTGCTGTATTCTGGCTATAACCATCATGTGTAGGACATGGGATCCTTCACTGTATTCTGTCTGCTCTGCCATGGAAACATTAAATACTGTATCTTACATTGAGCACAGCTGGTACAAACTGGGCCTGAGAAGCAGCTAGAAATTATTTTCAAGGGAGAAAGCCTCTCTATATTCTTCCAAAAAGAAAAGGCTTTCAAGAGAAGGAAATTCTATTTCTTTGCTCTGCTAAATCAGTAAAGGCTGCCATCCTGAAACCTAAGCCTGGGCTCTCACCTGCTGCTTTTAAACAGTAATTGTTGACATGCTGAATATTCTTTCGCGAATGATGTGCATTTACAGCAATTTTTTTATTTTACATGTTGGCTGGTATCTGCAGGAGCTGCTGGACAGAGGGTGTTAGGCAAAAGCTGTCCAGGAAGGGTGACCCACCTTCTCTTTAAGAGCTCTGCCAGGTGATGTGAACTGTTTATTTGAGCTTTTTGACATCCTAGAAGCAGGTTTTAACCAAAGAAGAACTTGGTCTTAGAATGAAGCTCACCTAAAAGAAGGAGGCTGTAGGGATTCAATAACCATTTTCCTCATGGTCCATGGAAGTGCGGTACCATCCGAACTTTAGGACTGAGCTTTAAAGCACATGCTGCCTGACCTGTCTGCTGCTGCTCTAGGCTCAAAAATTCTCAGCTGTATAGTAAAGTGACAGTCAAAGTCTTCTAGCAAATTTCTGAAGTTATAATTTCAGTGACAGATTTGTTCAGCGGAAGTTCAATAGATGTCAGATATATGTCAAATAAGAGTACAACTTTCAACCCAGAGGGTAAAATAAATTTTAAGCAAAAAAAGATAAAGATCTATTTAATAGGGAAGGGAGATTGTGAATTGTGATACCTTATGACCAAATATGACCTCTGCTCACTTGAAAAAAAAGCTGATTTATGCAATTAGGTATATGAACATATGCTAAGACTTACATATGCAAATGTGTTTATCACAGTAATGTTTTTAGCAATACTTAATTCCTAATCTTTTAATAGTTTTGGTATTTTCAGTGCACATCATAGTTTTTCTAAGGGCTGTGAGCCTAAAACTCAGTCTACTAATGTTAGATCAAGTTCTTCAGCTATTATGCTTTTGAAGTGGTAGTGTGACTGGTACAGCTTAGTGAGTTCTCACTTCCTACTCTTCCAGGCTTGAAGTTGCTCTTTAACTGAATCTGTACACCCACAGGAGGACATTTTTGATTGTACTGGCCTCCAGTGGCAACCTAAGAACCATTTTGTTTGTGAGAAGTAGTCAATCAACTCCTTCACGCCTTCTTCTTGACTTTATGACTCTCAAATTTAATTGGTCTTGCTTGCACAATATTGACTGTGTCACAACTATGTAGAAGAGTAAGCCTTTCTGATTTTGGATTGCTTGATAAACTAGGATGATTAACAATGCTTTAATGCAGTCAAGTGCATATATATCTCGAAGCAAATCCAATAAGATTACTTGCTGGAAAGCTTTTACTCTGAAAAAGGATTAGGGGTCATTGCAGGCAAACAACATATTTGAACTTTCAGTGTGAAGCTGTGTGGAAGACCATGTCAAGCTTAAGACTTTTTAAACACATCCCCCCAACAGAACTGGGGTGTCATTTCCATTTCTATATATGACTAGAATGACACTGGCACTACAAGACTGCTTAAATTCTTATTTTCATGTCCTCTTTATAGAATTTTGAGAAAATGCATTAGAGTTTTAGAAGGCTCTTTCTGTCTTTGTAGAGAGATCCATGCATACCCTCATGATAGATGTATACCATGACTGTAGGATGCTTTCTCTAAAGGAGAAGGATTCTTCCACTACTCTAAATTGACTAAATTATTTGATATAAGCATAAGCAGAAGAGGACAAATAATCTTTGTCAGGAGCACCTGTAAGAGGTGCTTTATTTTTGACACTTTTTTTCCTGCCCAGGTGTAGATGTTGCTACTAGTCCTGTGGAAATTGATATTCATCCTTTTGCACAGAGTGGTTGGTCAAACTATGTCCAAGCCAAGCTCTCACAGGATCAGGACTGTACTCAGGCTTTTTGCAATGTCCAAACACAGACAACTGTAATGAACAGTGTTAAATGTTAAAAGTTCCCATTCTTTAGGCCACTGTGCAGTCAGATAATGACCACCTAATTGGAAAAAACATATTTCAGCACAGGTGGAAAATTGGCCACTGCTATGTCTGCACACATGCAGGTATTTGGCATAGGCTATGCCAGTACAATGCTGATGCTAGTAGCTGCTCTTCCTTCAGCACTTCTATCTAGAGCACATAATGAGACCCTTCCTTCTTGCCCATGGGGTATTCCTCATTTCTTTCCATGTATCTTCTTGTAGCGCAATGATTTTCTAGTTTCATCACAACTGCTTATATTTAAAGAGAAATTCAGAAAAGCTCTCCTCAACTTCTTGAACAAAACCAGGATCATAGATGAGGAGACGAGCTCATTTTATTTTATATTTATAGGAGTATTTCCTCACGTGCTACACAGTTAGGAGAGACACTAAAAAGCATAATTTCTACAGGAGGTGCGACACCTGACCTTAGTGAACTAAATTACTACTTACAAAATATTCATCAAAGTTGATTTCTTCTTGAGTTTAGTGCAATTGGGTGAGCATATTGTGGAGTGCTCAAAATATTAAATAAAACCTAATTGTCATAAGGACTACTTAAGCATCATCCTTAACAAAGCTAAACAGCGTTTATCCTGCTGCTGTAGAATACTCAGTGTAGGAGGAAAACAATTACCTCTTAATTAGTTTGAGTTCAGAAAAAGAGACAAATATGTCCTGATGCCATATTGAGTTCATCCTGTGAGAAGAATAAGCCAAATATTATTGACATTTTTCAATTTTTATTTAGCTATCTGATGAGACAGTTTTCTGGAAAAACTCTCCTTGAAAGTGATGGTACTCCGCGTATCTTGCAGCTCTAGACAGTGTTGTTTTTTTTAAAGATCCAGAGATTGACAGGAGCAAGTTATTGACCCTACCTCAGATTAGAAATTACATGTGTGAGAGCTAATACTGTGCTAAATTTGGAGTGGCTTAAAGAATTCAAGGCTATTACTAGATATTTATTACTAGGCTATTTTTTAGCATGCACACTTGTATATGTAGCCTGCTTGGTTTGATTAAGAAACGTTGCTTCCAGTGGGCAGAATGGTGAAAATGATCTCCAGGAACTGTGATAAAGGAAGTGATAATCAGTACTCCCAGAGTGGAGCCGCATAAAAGGAAGCATAGCAGAGCTTGCAAGAGCAGGAGGCAAAGGATAACTCCAAATATTTATGTTTGAAAGAGAGGAATGGCCTCCAGAAGCAAACATGGATTGAGATCAATATGTTGACAGACATTGCCTAATGGATCATGTCTACTGGGCTACTTATCTATATCCCTGTGTATACAATTAAGTGCCTATATGGAAAATTTCAGTCTAAAATAATAACTGACCCACATCTAGCAGGAGCCTCATGTCTACGTGTTGCTAATAGAAAAATTATGGCTGTTACTGAGTAATATTGATTGTTGACATTTTTGTTTTGCAGTGTAATTGGCTTTAGCCTTCATTTCTATGATGTCTTCAATTCAAAGAGCTCCAAGTACATCACAAATGCTAATTTAACCTCCCAGCTTCTCTGTATGGAACATAAGTATTATTACCCCCAGGCACTTACTTCTCTTTGTGTCAGGGAAGCACATTGCTGGTGTTGCTAGAGACCTTCCATAATAAGCTGTTTGCAGCACGGGAGACTTAAGGAGTAGAACCAATAAAATACTATCTTTGTTCAGCATGGAACAATTCTGATAATAAATCTCTAGGCCCTAAGTATAAAAACAGTCAGGAAAATGCAGCTGAATGAAAAAAAAAAATTTAAAATGCAGCAAGGGTACAATATAGAAAATATGTATATTGTGTTATGCTCAATTTATATTTTGGTGTACAAATAGCATGGATAAGCACATGGGTAAACATACATGTGGCTTTCAGGTGTAAATTACAGTCAGTAAGTCTTACTGCTGTATTTAGCAATTGAGAGTTTGGAAATTCATCCTTCTTTTGCATCTTTTTTTTCTTTTGCATTTACAGTGTTAGACTTGGCAGATCAGGGCAGAACACTCAGTATTTGTGGGTGTTTCATCTTGATGAGTTTGAGTGGGACTACTGTAGAGGGAGGCTAGCTCACTGCATAATGCTAATATATTTACATGTCTTTTCAAATAATTGATCATATGCACTTATGTCCCTTCAGTCAGCATTCATAGAATAAACAGATTTTTCTCTATAACATGAAGATACTGCTTTTTACTTACACAGAATTTCACCTGGATTGTAAAGCTATTTGATAACTACTCATGAAAAGACAGAATGTGTGTACCTTTCATTCGGTAATGCATACATTTTATGTACATCAATAGTAGAGTCATCATTAAATAAATTAATTTTTCAATAGGGGTGAACTGGTCCTTCTCTCTCAAGGCTGACACTGGAGACTTCAGCAAATCCATTATGCAGGTTTCATATCCAGAATGCTTGATATTCATTCTAATTACCAATATTGACTTTGGAATAGATGTAATAAAGTGGAATAACTCATTTGCATCTTGTCAACATCACTATTAATTTTAGCCATCCATTTTTGAAGATTAAAAGTAGTTTTTGAGGATCTGGATTGGCAAACAAATAACTGAGCAGAATAATTGAGTTGCCAATGCTCTTTCATGGCACTCCTGCCCTATAAATGATCTGGAAACCTACCCACAAGTATTTTTAGTGGAATAAAAACAACATTTGGATATCCTGCTGTCTCTTTCCAGGTCCTCAGCAGAAAAGATGGCTGATCTTAACCATGAATAGCAATAATGGGGATGCTACAGACCTTCATCAGGGTTTATCTAAACTGTATCAGCCAGAGAGAATCTTAATGGTCACTGCAACACATCAAATAGACCCCAGCTCAGCTAAATTATGTGGTAAGCCTTTATTTAAAATGCCAGAGTGGTTTGTAGAGCTAATTTAAACTTTAGAGGTTACCTCGGTGTTTAGGCTGTTTGGATGATACAAGGCAATGCAGGAGTATCCCTGCACACTCTGCTTTTTAGTGTGCTGGTTCTTCACTGCACTCAGAAATCCTTGAAATGTTATTGATCTGCCTCAAAAAAAAACCTGAAGGGAAAAATAAGGTTTCTTCTGTATATCACTGCTCACAAACTGGGAAAAACAAAGTCTGAACTCTTTAAACTTTCTTTTCCATTTTACAGTAATAGTAAAGGATAATGAGGTAACACCTTTTTGCCCAAATAAATCAGATGCAGGCAATCTTGCCCACACATCCCTCACTTACATTCTCTGCACTACTTACCTTGGAGGGTTCATGTCAGATTGCATTGTTTTGCAATTCAGCCATGTTCTGGTCCACTATTCATGTAGAAAGTTTTCATATAGATGATTTATAAGAGCATGGAATATAAGAGAAGAGTATATAAAAGTACAGAATACAAATTGGTAACTTTAGACTGGTTTTCCTTTTATGTGTTTGATGCAGATGTAAAATAAGAAGCTGGGTCTTACGGGCTTCGTTACAGTAAGTTTAAAACCTAGCGCAAAGTCTCTGTAAGAATGACAGGATTCTTGTGAGACAAAGTGGGGTTAAGAAAGGCAGAAATCTCCAGGAAAATCAAGCATAAGTGCAGGAATCCAGTTGAACCAGATACAGTAATGTTGGAGGTGGTGGGGGAGGAGGGTTATTACCATTTTGTTGTTTGCATTGCTTAGAGGTTTATGGAAATTTTCAGAAATGTCTGCATTCACAGGTCTGGAAGTCAGGTTTAATTATAACCTTTGCTGTCAATCCTGACACACGAAGCTGTAAACAAATAAGAATTCCCTCTGAAGCTCACCAAGCCATCTTGAAGTTTGCACTGGATTTGCTGATTTTAAGCAGTTGGAGGAGTGGATTCTTCATGATCTCTCAGCTCTGTGAGTCTGTAAAGTTGCTTCTGGCTCATGTCCAATTCAAGGCAACAATAAATTGTTTTAGTCTTTTACAGGAAAATACATAGCCAAGATATCTGTTCAAGTGCATATGCATCTTCAGATTGTGATTTGCTTGGGTATTTTAAGCATGGATAGTTAAACGTTTTTTGTTCTCCAAGCAACATAAGTAGCAAATAAAGAATCAGATAATATTTCTGAGTGCATTTAGATATATTTCAGCTTGGGTCATTATATTTCTGTTTTCCCAAAAGGACAAGTCTAAGTAACATAAGGTTCATAGCAAAGAAAACTAAATTAAAACAATAACAAAAACTGCAGTCAATCTGCTTCAAGCACCCTCTTAAAACAATAATGAAAACTGCAGTGAATCTGCTTTAAGCACCCACTCAAGGAACAAGTGAAAAACCAGTCACTTAACATTTGATGATCTAAAAATGATGTGTTGACATATACTCAGCTTGAAATCAGTTGAAGATGCTTTGGAGATAGTATTTTAAAAGGAGGTTTCCTAAATAGATAATACCATGATGCTTTTTACAGTACCTAACATGTAAGTATTGTCTTGGAATAGTAAAAAAATGTGACATTTTCCTAGAAAAATAATTACTGGCGATAAGAAAGGGTAAAAAAATGTCCCACTGCAACTGGTGAAACACAAGGTCATTGCAGAAGCATTGGTCTCCAGTTCTAAACCAGAATGGGTGAAGTCTTTGTCTTTGGCTGCATTTTCTGTATCCTATAATCTTCAAAGTGACATGTGGTTCTAGTTCTCATTTACACACTGGTCACTGTTATGACAGAGTACATGTTGCTAGCAATGCCAAAGGTGTGAAGAGGTGGAGATTTGCCTCTAGGAATGCAATTCATTTGTTGAAATTTGGACACTGAGCTAAGCTATTTATCTGCTTTCCAGCCAAGAAGTGGCAATTCTGAGCTACACTCCATCTTACCATAAAATAGATATCTTCATAAAGATTAGATGAATCCTGCAGGTATCCTTGACAATAAAGGAAAGACAAGTAATGAATTCTCACACTAATATTCATGGTGTGGGCACCTAAAATGACCTAAAATGAATGTTAGTCCTAGCCTCACCAATTTAATTTAAATTCTGTGGCCTTTACTTCCCCATTTATACTGTTGTTTTCCCTGAATGAATCCTGCAAAGCAGAGACAATGGGCTAGGATACTTGACAAGTATTAGCTCTGCAAACTACATAACATATAGGAATCTGTCTGGTGTCTTTGTCCACTGTTTTTATATCCATCTACCAGGGGTTTCAAGGGTGTCAGTACTGCCTTATCTCTGACAGTTTCAAAGGCTTCTCAAGTGCAGGATGAACACCTGGTCTTCACAATAATAAAGGCTCCAGGCTGTATCATAGGTCAAAAAATCTGAGACCTGCTGAGCCACTGAAAATACTTCAGAACATCCTCCTTTGCAGCCCTCTTTTATGAGGAAAAAAAAAAAAAGATTTTAGAGAGGGTGAATTTAGAGCTCTCCACAAATCCTGAGTAAATAGGCTTTAATATTCTTCCTTGAAATTGAGTGGGAGAGGTGGGGAAAGACAAGGGAAAGGAAATTCCTTCTGTTTTGCAGACACAGATGGAGAAGGAACAGGACATCTGCTCCTCCAGCAGGCTGCGGTAGTATCTGCTTCCATGGAAGAGACCATCAGGAGGGTTTCTGACCTATTTGTGCCATGTGCTTATATCTCCTGTTACTTACAAGACCAGTAATACTAGAACAGAGAAAGTTATGATGTGCTGTCTGCATACATGTTTCAGGGGCTTCCCACTCACACAGCTGTGTGTCAAACAGCTAATGCCCCCCCTGTAAATACAATTCCATAGGATGGGTAAAGAGTTTTTTCTCAGTATCACCATTCCATGCCCTCAGCAAGTAAACTTTAACATGACAGGTTTTTCTAGAAATATACAACTCTAAGGTCTTCATCCAATGTAAATCAGGGTTGTTTTACCTCAGGAGAAGAAACTATCTTCAAAATTTAGGGAAGCCACTCTGTACTCTTGTGCCCAGTTTGGTGACACTTAGAGCCAGTGGCAACGCTGTCCCTGTCAGCTGGCAAGGCTGGCAGAAGAGACACAGTGAGAGATTGTGTGTGTGCATGTGCATCAATGTACAGACAAACACATGTAAGGTGGTGGAAATTTTAGAGGTCATGATTGCACAGACTGAGAAGGCTCTACAAAAGCTGGGAAGTATATGTAGATGTGCTCACACAGTAGCCCTCAGTGCTTTTTCTTAGCTTACATGAATGGGTGAAAAAAAATCTTCCCTTGATGTAAAACAGAACTAATTTTCTTATGTGTAGGCACCAGGGAAGCAACTGGTAGGAAAGATGCAGGTCATTGTTTGTATCTACTGACAAGTCCCTTCTTGTGGAACGTGAGCACTGACTAAGGGGCTAAAAAGGTAATAAGCTATTCTTTGATGTGAATAAAAGTTTTAGAATTAGAATTTAAGAGTGCATCCTGAATATGTTTAGATTTCCTGTCCCCAGTTTTTGAACTTGTCTAGGAGTGCCAGACATAGTTCATCACAACATAGGTTGTTCCAACCCTCTCACAATCTAGAGGCAATACAAAATATTTCAGAACTGAAAATTATTGTAATTTCATTTAATGTTTCTCTCTATGGTTCAGTACCTTCTGTGGCTTCAAGATGCACTTGATTGGTGGAAAATAAACATATATTTCTTGCATTTAGTTCTTTAAGAAAACAGGGTGTTTTCACTTTCAGTGCGTAAATTTTAATATATATTCTACCTTCTGAAAATGTTATATTTTTTTAGTTCTAACCTTTGACTAATAAAGTACATATTTCAGTCCATGTTTCTATAATAAAACTAACTGGTATTTGATCACCAGCTAGCCAACATTCTTGCCACAGATTTTGAAGCCACAACTAGACATAGCACTAATTCTACTATCAAAATCAATTACAGAACAATCCACCACCCTAAGCCTTTAACTCAGTCCAATCTGTGCACAAATGGGAGAAGTTAATCTTTTTTTTCCTTCTTTTTTTTTTTAATTACAAATCTGTAGGACCAAGGACCACAGTTAAATATGACACTGATTTTATATTCTTGCTCTCTTGCTCAGAGCATGCCAGGCAATATTTCTTTAACATGATTCACATGTTGCTATTTTTTTTCTGTAAAATCCAACTCATTCTGTCATTGGTGGGACCAAATATCAAAAATATAAATCAGTGCAGTAGTTAAGGGTATTTTATATTTAAAGAGTTTTAAAATAAGCTATAATTTAATTCAGCAAGCTAACAATCAGTAAAGGCTAAGTCTTATTTTCTTACTTATGGAAGTTACTACATTGCAATGAGATTAGTCACCTAACATAAGTAGGAGTTGGTTCTGTAATAAATCTGCAAACACACACAAAAAAAATGAGTTAATCCTAAAATACCATTTTTAGCTTGCTCTCATTGTGTCTCTTTAATATTGTAGAGGTCTCCTAGTAGTGACAGTTTTAACCTTGGCTCTCCTGCTTTTTGAGAGATGAAGTCACCCCTTCATCTGAATGGTTTTTTCATAGTTTAATATCCTCATCCGTTTTACTTGAAAGCTAGGCTAAAAAAAATGAATAATAAATTTGATGAGAGCTGGTTAAAGAAAGCATTGCATTGAATCTGGATTGCTCCCAGCCATCTTAATTGAACAAAGGGAAATTTTCCAAATACACCTTCTGTATTGGCTGGCTGCCTTGGAAGTTCTCTGAAGCTAGGAAAAAAGTCCTTCCTCTCCAAATTAAAACACATACTGTAAAAAAAAAAATCCTGAACTATTAAAATCTGTGGTATGAAGTTGCACCA
This sequence comes from Parus major, assembly GCF_001522545.3. NCBI lineage: Eukaryota > Metazoa > Chordata > Aves > Passeriformes > Paridae > Parus > Parus major. Next base: position 79,214,219 of record NC_031770.1, on the reverse strand, counting down.
GAAGTAATATAAACCAGATTCTTTCATTATAAGCTGGCATTAGAATTAAGCTGTCTGGTTTGTTGCTGGAATAGATAACAGGATTCTAGTTTTTAAGATTGTGTAATTTTGTGTATTGATAAAAACAAATAAATGGTTTTTAAAAGAAAAAAGTTCTCATTATATTTGGATAGGTATAAACTGTTAAAAGTACCAGCACTATTCCCTAGCAATGTGGAAGTTGGTCTGCAAGGTCTGACCCCAAACTGAAGCTGGGGCTGTCAGTACCTAAAAGCAGTTGAAGAGAGACAGCTGGTGGCACCAGAAGAATGAACTGGAGCTTGGGTTGTTTGAAGATTAACCCAAAATGTAGTTTTTCCTCAGACACATCATCCCTTCAGTATATTACTCCATGGTCTGTTGTGGCTGGAGGTTGCACAGCCTGATTTTCCAGCAGCAGCTGGAGGGCAGTGGGTAAGTTGATGACTACCAGTGAAGAAAATTCCAACCTTGTAATATTTGGTGCATTCTGACAGTGGGATGGGGTTTCTCCAACATTAAGTTGCCAAGAAATTCCCTCTGGTGATGGGAAGGGATTGCAGGAGAGGCAAAATCATGGTGGTGGTGGCAAACATCACAAGGGCTTTTCCTAGGGTGGAGGAAGAGCAGTGCAGGGCTTGTGAACTGTTGGCAGCATCCCTCCACCTTGTGCACTTGGAAATACAGCATCCATGCATCATTTTGCAAAAATCCCTTTTGAATTAGCAGGTCCTGGTTTTGCCTGTTATGGCACTCCCCATGTTTGCAAGCAAGGAGCTTACACCTTGCTCTGTAATGCAGTGTTACAAGGCAGTGCTTGTGGAATTGAAGGCAGTGGTTTGTATGTCGTGTCTAACAACAGCCTGTGCTCCCACCATGAGACCAAAGGCTTTTTCCTTATGGAATGTATACATGCTTCTCAGGAGCAGCAGGAGCATGTGTTTTTCATAGTAAAAAAGCCTGAGCAGAGAAAGGCAGCAAAAATATACATATTTAAAATAAAGGGGAGTTATTGATTATTATCTGTACGTGGTGTTTCTGTCTGCTCACAACAGCAATCTGCCTAGTCTTCTCTAGATATTATTCCCTGTACTTGTCACATAAATTGCAAGTTCACAGAAGCTGCAATTTACCACTGGGTGTATGGCAATTACAGCCAAATTATACTGAAAAACTAGTATACATAGAATTTAGTTTGCAGAGGCATGTAATAAAAGGATGTTTTTAAAGAGCTATTCAGACTCTTAAAAGTTAGGGAGTGCCAAATTTTGAACAGCCAGAATTCAGATCAATTGTTGGTAATATACCTAATGGCACAGTCACATCTGTTTCCCACAGTGCTCCTGCCTTGTTTGTCTGAAGGATGGACAGACCTCACTGAGGAGCAAGTAATCAAATATTCCAGTTTCAGTAAGCAAACCTTACTTACATATTTTTTAACACAATTATTCAAATCCTCTACTGAATTATTAATCGCCTCATGAGATTTACTGTGAGGATCTCCTTGCAATATTATCACTGTTTACCAATGTTTTTTCATGTATTCTTACAACTCTGCTTTGAGGTTACTCTTCCCATAATTTTATGTCCAGGGACCTGAGACAGAGAGACCTGAAGAATAGATGTGAAACCCAGAATTACCAAGTATTATCTAAATTTGAGAATGCCCAATTTTAGAATCTGAGAGCCTGATTTTTTTTTTTATCTGTTCAAACTGCAGCTAGCAATTTTAAGTGCAGCTGTGAATGTTCAGCCTTTTTCTAATTTAGACCCATATGTCTCCAATTGGGCCACAAGAAAATGAAAAATGACAGAGGCAGGGATAGCATCAATCTCTCCAGGGCAGCATTCAATTGCCTGCAGTCCCCTGCCTCATTTGTGCACATTTTATAACTTCTGGAGCTCATGAAGCAGGAGTCACGCTGACAATGAGAACAGATACATGACCCTGAAACCCTCTTTAATTGTTTGATTGCAGATCATTTTTTTTTTCCAGCTTATTCAGAGCAGAGAAAGAATAATTTCCACAAAAACACTGTAATGCAAACAGAGCAGGTTGCACATGCATTTCCCAACTATTAAGAGCCTCACTTTGCAAACTCTGCCTTCCCTAGTGCATCAATGGGAATATCTTCATGCAAAATATTGAAATAATTACTTAGTAAAAGGACCTTTTATCTTTTTTCTTTTTTTTTCAGTTTCTTATCACTGCTGTGTTCTTGAGAAGGATGGTCTTGTGGTGAAATCCGAAGGCAAGAAATTAGGAAATTTATTTCCAGAATCAGTTCTTCCATAGACTTTCTTGGTGACCTTGGGCACTCCTTATCCTTGCTGTCATTCCCTTTCATCATCTTGAGGTTTGGACTAGCACAAGCGCTGCTTCAGGGTAGTTTTCTGGAGCTCAACTCATTATTCTTGGTAGAGGGTCAGATTCTCAGGTGCTATGAAAGTGTGAAGTATTGTGCAACAGCGTGCTACAACAGAAACATCAAACACAAAGTGTTGTTATGAAATACTAATAATGGCATAATTGTATTATGAAAAAAGCCCTTAAAAATTGTTTGTATGAGGTATCTTTAATAATATCACTATTTTGCCTTGGCCTGAGTGTGATGATTAGGTACCAAGGCCCTGATGGCAAATATAAAATGTGCAGCATCACTGCCTGGCTTCAGAGCTGTACTACCCAGGAAAACAATACATATTGTAGGGCTGTCCTACACATTGGTCTGAGCTACTTGGTTACCTGCACCAAAATATATTTTGATATAGCCCAAAACAATCTTATACAAGGAACAAAAGTACTCCATCTTGAGAGCAAAGTACTCAAGCTGTGTCTTTATGACAGCCATGTGTTTGGGACAAGCAGACAAGCAGTTCTCCAGGAGAGCCCAGCACCACACAGGATGTGCCTGAATGGGGTTGCAAGCAGCAGAAGTGTGGGAAGATAATGCTATAGGTGGAGCTGATGAGATGGACATTGAAATACCAGAGAGTGCTTTGATTGTTTTAGAATACAGGGGAGGATGCAGGAAAAAGCACAGAAACAAAATTTCTGGCAAAGGGTTGGAAATCACAGTTGTTAATTTGTGTAGATGTTAGAATTTTATAGAGAGATTAAATTACTCTAAATTGGTATCTTTCTGGAGAAAATAGGTGGATTAAGTCTCTTCAGTTTGAGAAGGAAAGCTATAAAAAAGTCAGTGCCTGAAATTTTAAACTGGGTAAGCTTAATAGGATGAAATTCAGGGGATTTTTAGTGGGCTGGTAACTAATCATAGGAATATGTCACCACCAAGGATAGTGGTGGATTTTCTGTCCCTTAGGAGTCACAGCTTGGATGCCATCTGGAGGATAGGCAGTAGTCCAAGACAAAAACATCAATATCAATGATACACAGGACAATCTAATGATCCCTTTTGGCCTGACACTCAAGGAACTGAAGTTCACAGGAGTTCTGCCTCTGAGTTTAACAAAGGCAGGATTTCACCTTCTGTTCCCAAGGCTTTAATAATAGAAAAGGTATTAATTACCTCTGCTCAAATGAAAGGAGTTAGAGTGATGTGCAGTACCATGAAGAAAAGCTGCCAACAGAAAGCAGCAATGATGCAAATTGAAACCAACTTTTTTTTTTTTTTTAAGTGAGTATTTTCTGCATTTCAGCTGCATAGTCTCTTGAAGCACATCTGTGTGGTCAGTTCTAATTATAGAACTCTTCTGGGACATAACCCTGTGTACAGTGGGAACCAGAGCTACATCGGCGACTTTGAAAAGCAGCAGATGAGAGAGGGAGATCCTAGTGATCCAGATTTTGCAAAAAGAATGGATGTAATTTTGATAATTGAAGGCGAGGGAGGTTGTCAAAGATAGGTCAAATTGAAGGTCAACTGCTTTCTCAGTGAAGAGAAGCAGGATTAACAGCAGTGGATAATTCTGGACTCTGGAGATGACTACATCTCTGTCAAAGAGCCAAGAGAAAAGATGGATTCTTCTGCTTCAGTGGGGTTGACTATTGCTTCAACTTCAGAAACTGGCTTATTTGTATAGCTGCATTTAGGTGCCTTGCCAGAAGTGAGGCTGCTGGCTGTGTACTAGTTTCTGTTAGTAAGACACGTTTGAATGTTACAAATCTTCACATTTTCTATTTCTTTCTGTCTCTGTTGAGGGGGTGGGGGGGAAGCACCATGACATACTCTACTCTATTCATTAATGGCTGATGAGATATTTACCTTCTTCCATCAGAAGAAGAGCTAGAAAACTTTCAATAAAAAAAAAATATGTCTTAAAAATATATATATTAAAGGTTAAATACAGGAAATACTCTGATGATACTGAAGGAATACTTTTGATTTTCCTGTTTTCACTTAGATTTTCATTTTGAGGCACTGGTTAATGACATGCAGGAGGTCCCTCTAAGGTATGAACAGAATCCAGTGAAGTATGGATGTATATCCAAGGTGAGTGCACATCTACAGACAAAAAAGGCAATTGATCAAAATGGCTGTGAAGTATCCTGTAAAAGGATTTCAACATCAACGATTTCTGATAGTGAGTATATACAATGAAGCCATCAGAACAGTCAAACAATAATGATTAATGCTATGCTTTTGATCTTTGAAAATGGAGAGGAAAAAAAAGCATAAATAAATGGGTTCCAGTTATCGACTCTGCCTTTCCCATTCAGAAAACCCTGAAATTCCAAGCTGAGTTTGTAACAACCTCATTCTGGAACAAAGATTATGTGACCACTCCACTGACAGGCAATCAGTGATTCACTGTCACATTTTATTTGCATGAAGTTGCACTGTTTTTTCATGATAGTTAGAACTGGGACATATGAATTTTGCCTCGCTATTTTCTGGCATGACCTAAGATCTAAAGAATTCACATAGTCTCAGTGCTTCTTGATCTTCTTATCCAAAAATATAATGCCAGTTGAGCCATACCGAAATTCACTTCAATGGAAATATTTGTATTTTTAAAATTTCTTTCACCTTTCTTTTCCTTCTTCTGCTTTTTTTTCTTTCTGTCAGGTGGTAGGAGAATGACAGCATGTTAGAGAGGTCTGTCTGGTCCAGCTGTACTTCTGCCTCTGGGCTAAATTGGAAAATAAGAAGATAATTGAGTAAAAGTCTTCTTAAGAAATGTCTATGATTACTAGGTTATTAGGGGATAGTTTTACCATCACTGACAAAATTCAGACACTCAAGACAGCTCCATATCCAATCCTATTTTCTGTACTTTTGATATTACAAAATCCATCAAAGTCTTTATAGGTGCTGCTGTAATGTTACATCTACTCACCTTGAGAAGAAAAGGTCCCAGTACTACAATGTTTTTTGTCATTTGACAGCTTCATTGCATTGAACTCTCTCTTTCAGTGTCCCTGCACCCAGTTTTGGTATATTCACAGTTGGCTTTTATTTCTCTTTAATATTCTATATATTTTTCTTATATGGTGTGTCATGGATATGCATTCCTTTTTTTAAATTTCCTTTTTATTTCCCTTTTTTTATTTTTTTTTTTATTCCTAGTCCCGATCTACATTTATTGCTTTCTATTACACAAATATCTCTTACACAGTTTAGGCAACTAACATTGTTTCAATGCATTTGGTTCATTCTGATCCTGGAATACTTGGAAGCCATACCTATTTCTAAGTATCATAATTTTCTAAAATCCAGGGAAGTAATTTAGGCCTTATTTGCAAAGCAAATGTCATGAATAGTGAGGGGCTTTCAAATTCTGAAGGCCCTGGCTAGTAATATTCCAGCTCATGTGAAGTCTAAAGCAGTGTAACCATCAACGTGACACAGCTGATCCTACTCAAAACACAGGAATGCATCTTCCATGCCCTTTCTCTGCTTCACACACAATATGCAGATGCACAACACCTTCACTTGAGTATTGCATCAGAAACCTCACTATGTTGTCAGGAGATGTGCTGCATGGGTAAACATCACATGAGTGAAACTATAGATACAAATCTGTAGGCAATTTTTGAATCATTAGGCCATTTAAATAACCAGTTAAAATACTCTTCTTTTAAATTCAGTAGCAATTCCCACAACCTAAACTGGCTAACCATCATTGCAGCCATTAGTCATATCAGTAGAAATTATTGGGGCAATATTATGAGTAACTGGAGGAAATTCTGAAATCTGTTTAGAGTAGACTGCACCAGCTGTTTCTGGTTGCTCAGAGAAGATGGCAATGCAGTCACTGGGGTCCAGCTCAGGACAAGACATCTGAATTCAAGCACCTGCTTGAATTGCCCATACACAGACATCTAGAGCCTTTTGAACATCTCTTGGGCATCCTGCTGGGCCCTCAGCTCCTGCTGCAGAAGAGTTTGGATCTCCTGCAGGTCTAGCTGTCGCATGTGGCAGCTCTGTGTGGATAAGTGAGATACACAGGGACATCTTGAATAGCACAAGCTGCTGGAGTGTGGGTGCTGCCTCCCACTCCTGCCCTCCCTCACTGGCTGTGGGTGTTTGGACAATTGTCTCACATGTAGACTTTGATCTGCAGACTTCTATCTTCAGGTGTTTACCTCCTTCCCTGTATGCCTTTGAGGGAGAGAGATTAATTTCAAGAGGTTGTTTAGACATACCTAGGGCTGGTCTTAGCTGTGATGTGCTCTACAGAGCACATTTCTCCACAGGTACTTTAGGAGGTCTCACATCTGCTGACAAATTCATAGTCAGACCCTGGGACTGAACCAAGAGGGAGGAGAGAGAAGACACAGACCTTGCCTTGGGATGGGCAAGGTCCCCAGGCAGTGTTGGGCCTGTGCACATGCCCTTGCCAGCAGCACTAAGTGTTCTCCTCAGAGGAGCTGCTGCTGGGGCAGGAGTCAATAGGGAGCACTGCCAGCAGTGCTTGCCAAGAGACCACACAGATCATAGACACTGCAGCACGACTGGGGATGGGCTTGTCCACTCAGTGGTTTCTACATCTGAGAGCTGTCTTTGCAAAGTCATGGGCATGGCCAGACAGCACTCCTAAAGCAACACAGTGGTCTCTGGCTGTGGCACTGAAGGCTGGCTGTCCGTGAGTATGCATGGGAGGAAAAAGGGGAAGACACAGAAACTGACATCTATAATGAATGTATCGTTTGTGTTGAAAAACAAACGCTGTATCTTCTCTGACACTGTGCTTCCTCTTTTCAGTAAAAAAGAAATTAAGTTACTAACTTCCTATGAAGTTTCCTAACTCCATACCCCAAATTAATATTCTGTGCTTTGCATATAAAGGCTTAAATACTCTGAAAAGTATTTAACCGTTCCAGAAGGTACTAACAGCCTTCAGGAGTTCACATGTAGCATCAAACATCTGGCAGAGAAGTAACACATTAACATCCATGGACAGATATAAAGGTGAATTGTGTACCAGTGTCGTTGCTGATCTCATGAGACTCATCCATATGCATGCTTGTCTTCGTAAAATGATCCTGGAGTGTGGGAGCCAGTCTCTGGCCATAGGTGGCACCAAACAACCATGAGCGAAGCATTTCCTTCTTACAGATGGAGCAGCCGGCTGAGGCTGCGGCCGGGGCAGCCCCAGCAAACAGACTGCCGTGAAGTGCCAGAAATGTCACAACTTCTTCTCCCAAGAGAGGATTCTGTGTGTCCTCCAAATCAAATAACCTTTTTGAGTTTCACACTTGTTTTTTCCCGTTTAATTCTCCTCCCTACCCTAGCGTTATTCCTTTTTAAATACAGCAGCATATAGAAAGTCCTACTACAGTCACTGATAGAGAATATTGACACTGAAAAAGTGTGGCACCAGTGCTACCTTGAAGACCTAGCAGTCCGAATAGGTTTTTTGCATAGAGTTGTATGCCAGGAAGCCTAATTTTTATATTTTCATATATAATTATGAATTAGGTAAATTCAATTAGGTAAAGTAATCCTATTCATAAAATGATAAAGCTGTATTTTTAAACCAAATTACTGGTTCTTATTCCAACAATAGTTACTTGGATGTGTTACCTGTGTTCCTCCTATGCCTCTCTGAAACTTAGAGAGTTTTTAATTTCCAGCCCAAATTAATTTGTAGTTGTGTTATTATTTTTCATTCTGTGCCAACTTTGTATTTTAGTTTAAATAGCTCTTCTCCCTACCCAGTATTTCCTACTCAACAGAGCTGCCCACCATTAGACAGTGTAACTTGCAGCCATACAGCCAGAGGCTTATGAGAAAGACATTTTCTCTTCTAGCCTTCACTTCCATATCCTGAAGATATGCCCAGAGGTTTTCCCTTCTTGTCTCCCAACAAAATATCCATCTGCCACCATGGCTAGAGCATCATGGAGTGAGTAAAGGGCCTATAAAGACATCAGCTTGATGAGGCCATCTGGAGGGCAGGAGTCAGGTAAGGTCAGGGGAGAGATGAGTAAGGAATTAACAGGAAAGGGAAGAATTGAGGGCATGGGATCTCTAAAGAAGAGGTGATGGGGTTGAATAGTGGTGCAGATAGCTTGAGGCAGATTCTCTTGACTAGCTTTGGTGGCTTCTGTCATTACCTGCTGCAGGCATACCAGGGAGACTAGAAAACAGACATTTTGGGTGACATGTCAGGTCAAGGCCTTCTCAACTCACTTCATCCATATTACCTGTGCTCTGGAGCGTTGCATTTTAGGGTCATCAGTCTCCTGCAGCTCATAGCCTGATGGTGCCCTGACCTGCTGATGTCTCATGGCTCTGCACCTTGGAGCCCACCCATTCCCCAAGCCTGGTCACTAAACTGGATCCTGGTGCTGATCCTTCATTTTTTCTCAGAATACACTCTAATCATTTTCTTGCCTTCCACCACAGTGTGCCATTATTCTCCATCCCTCCTTCTCCTCCCTCCTCCTCAGTCATGGCCACTTGAAAGTCCCCTCACCATGCCTTCCTTGCACAGTTGAGCTAACAGCTTTTTTCCATTTGGAAGGCTTACTACAAACTTTGCAGATGTAGAGTCAGGTTTCTCTCCTCTCTGAAATAAGTAATTTATTTTTAAATTAGATACGTTAGACTAAAATTAAACAACAACTTGATGAACAAGCAAAACTGGGGATTCATTTACAATACTTACCTAGAGCTGGGCAATTTGTACCAAAGCATAACCACTATATTTTGGTCCAGCTTTGCTACTCTCTTTTCAAACTTAATTGCACACACTGAGTGAAGTTTTTTTGTTTACTTAGTTAAGAAGGGGGCTAGAAAGATTGTATATTGCTAGGTCTGAGTGTCTGCTTTCATAATCCTCAACTCAGATGCACAGTATTATATTTGGGAAGACTCTTTTCATTACATGTCCATTTCATTTTAGTCAATTAGTATTGACTGATACTGATTGATTGCTACTGGGACTAAAACTGGGGAAAGTACTCTATAGCAGGATAAGCAAATTTATTTTGCAAACACAAACTTTAAAACTTCTTTCGGTATGTTATTAAACAATAGATGATAAGTTCCAGAGATCATGGGTTTTATGTATATTCTTTGGAGCACTTTAGCTATGAAATCAGTTATACTTGTATTGTGAGTTTTGCCTTGCTAAAGGTGGAACACAAAGTGCAGAAGTAGAATATTAAAAATGTTCAATTGGCATAGCCCAAAAATTGTATTAACAGTGACTCCCTCTGAATTAGGACAATATTTTCAGCTTTAGTTTGGAATTCATTTTCTGTAAATTCCTTCACAGAAATTAAGTCCAAATCAGAGTACCAGACAAATTCACCTGCAGATCCCAGGACACCTGGTATCAAACTTCTGCCTTTTAGATAGGCTGAATATTACCTGCTTTCCAAGACCCAGCAGCATGTTTTGTATGACCTCAGGCAGTAAAACCATCTCCACATGAACAGACAGGTAGAGTGTTCCCAATGTCCTCAACATGCCCGAGCTCATAGAAGATGAAAAGGCTCCCCTGTCAGGCCCCTAAGGTATTTGGAGCATGTACTGATGGTGGCATGGAGGGTGTTATTTTTTCCTGACCCTGAAGCCTTGAAGCATGAAATTTGATTATAATCATTGTCCCATTGCAGAGCTGCAGAGAGTTTATAAGTATTAAGAGCATGGCAGAAAGTTTCCTTTTCTCTGTAGAGTACCACCAGTGGGTATATAGGGTGATCCTCAAGATTTCAAATGCACACACAGACACACACAGCTTTCCCTACCACACCCACAGGCAAGAGGGGGACAGCTAATTCACCTGAAAGTATGTAAGCAGCATCTCTTTCTCTCCTGGATGGAGCATTCAGGCATTCACTTCTCTCTCTGTTCAGCTAAGTTCAGAGGGAAATTCCTGAACCACCTAGTTCCCGGGGTGAAACCACTGTGGCTTCTCCCTATGAGACATGGTTTTCCAATCACCTCACACCTTACTTTTGTGAAAGGTTTTTCCTAATCTCTGAATTACTTGTGGATCTCTTCCCAAGGCTGGTGCAGTGTGGGCTATGTGGAGGGCAGGTTTGCCCCCTCACTTGCCACCTTCATCCTGACATGACCTCTCCTTCCTTACAGCACCATGATTTGTCTTTCTTATTTTCCCATTTCCTCTCCATGGAGCTGCTAACTTCCAGCATATTCTCTTACACTGAAAATGTGTAGAAGTACACCTTTCCTCCCAACAACTGGATCTGTCTTTTGCAGACATTAGAGCAAACCCTGCTGCATGTACACAGCAGATCCGGAGAGCTAAGTAGCTGGTTCCTGGTACACATTACCAATGCAATCTTCTGAGATCCAAAATCTTGCCAGCAAAGTCTTTGTGACTTATCCTGTGAGCCATCAACATGAATGCTGAATAGCCTTGGACCAGAAACTGAGTATTGGAAGATGTATCAAAACCTGCCCAATTCATTGTAGATCTCCATTCTCATCTACCTTGGGATCTGTCTGTAAATTTCTGGGTTTAGCACTTGCCTTTTTTCACCAGATAAAAACATTTAGATCTAAATATATAAATAAATAATATAAATGAAATATGTTAATATATATCAATACATATCAATATACTAAATATGCATCTATATATACTTAGCCAAAACCCAAGCAGATACTATTGACATACTGTCACTATTGTCCAAACTGTAGTTAAGTCAAAGACAGTGAAATTTGATTTAAGAAGACCTACCTGCTATGAAACCATGACATTGATTACTTACATTTTTCACAGAATTGTAGAATCACTGAGGTTGGAAGAGATCATCCAGTCCAACCATTCACCTAGCAATGCCACTGTAAGCCCTAAACCACTAAATCACATCACCCAGGAGATGCAGACACATCTTGAACATGTTTCTACGCTTACCTCTTTGCTGCTACATCTTTATAGAAACCATTCCAGTGTTTTGCCTATCAGGTTCTATATATTTTTCCCATTTATTTAATACTGCAAATGAATAGACATTTAAATATTAGTGCTAGTAATGAAAAAATCTCTCCAGTTATTTCCTTTAAAGTCCTAGGTGTCACATTTCTATGGTGGTATATTTGAAAAGGTATAAATTTGATAGGCACTGCTTTGAATTTTCCCATGTTATAAAATTTTTTCATTTTATAAAAATGAAAAGAAAATTTCTGTGCCAGCTGAAAATTTGTTGCTGTGGTTTATATTTTTCTTTTTGCACCACAGTTTTTCTTCCCCAGCACTTATTTCTGATCTTCAGGGTGAATTAAACATTACAAAATTTAGCAGATTGCAAAGCACTTACTATGTATCTTGGCACTAATTGCATTACCAGTCTTGTTATATCTCCACAGTTATTACTTAAAATACCTATATGAGGCCTTCCCCCAGATATCTTAATTGATGTTGATGTTATTGATGACTGTGATTTGAGAACTCTTTCCTCTGTTGCTGCAGGGCATTTTGCTCTCAGATTGCACCAAATACTAGTTATCTTTTTTACTGTATTGGATTTTAAACCACACAGATGTTAGTGGATTATTTAAATAACTTTTCCTTCAGTGTGAAAATAGGCTTCCTAGAGCTAGTTTGAACTAATCACTAAAGGGAAGTTTGAGGAGATATCACAGTATGGCCACAGGAGACTGCTGGGGAGGCCCAGGATTGCTCTGTGCACTCTGACATTTACTACAGGAGCTACAACCACCTTTGGTTATTTCTTGTCATGTCACACAATGACAATCAGCAAGCAGGTTTTTTCCTCTGAACTACAATAACTAATGAAAAATTACAACAAAAAGCTTGCTGCTTCACAGAGTCATGTAAAAATTTGTGTTAGAAGGGACTTTTAAGGGTAGTCTAGTTGAACCCCCCTTCAATGAGCAGGAACAACTTCAACTAGATCAAGTTTCTCAGAACCCAGTCCAACTCAACCTTGAATGTTTCCAGGGATGGAGCATCCACAACTCTTTGGGTAACCTGTTCCAGAAGCTGGAGAAAGCATCACTTAACCTGATGAACAAAAGTCATAGCATGATATAAAAGTTTGCAGAATTACTTTGGTTTTTTTCTAAACTAAGCAGCAGTTCCTTCAACTGAATTATTAAAATAAATCCTACAGTCCTTCTACAGTTTGTTTTGTAAAA